>NC_051156.1:108443610-108480512 GCF_013339745.2 Dermacentor silvarum | reverse complement strand
GGCGTATGAAATACCCCAGTACGAGCAGCAGCCGGGAGCCTGCCTTGCTCACTGCGTCCTGTATTGTTCCGGCCATGTCTATTCCTTTCTTTGTCGGCCTACAATACATGTTCAGTAGAAACACGTTTCCCGTGTTTCCTATGCCTCGACTGTGCAGCTCCACGAGGGTGTGTTCGCACCCCGCTATGCCGTCAGGTGCTGAGTTGCCGCTATACAATTGCGTACCAATGCTGCCGTCCCCTTCTCCGTCGGATCCACATACGTTACATAGCCAGGGAATCTGGGTCGTTGGTTTATCTCTTGTAATACTATCACGTCTGGTTTGTTCTCGAGTGAATCCACGTGCTGTTGCAGCTCACCCGCCTTGTTCCTGAAGCCACGGCAATTCCACTGGAGAATCACCGTGTCTTCTTTCCCCCTAATATCAGTTCGCTGCGCCATCTTTGGTCAGGTCCAGGCTGCTGCCTGAACGGTGCACTTCAGTACCTGGTTTGGTGTACGGGGCGTACTTCTTGCTTTTCTTTGCGAGCATGAGTTCGTTGACGTTGGCTTCTAGTTTGCTACCCTTCGCACTGGTCTTTGCGATCTCTGAGCAAACTTGCTCCACTTGAGCTGCTAGCTGCGCCATTTGGCATGTGAGTTGCGCCACCGCGTTGCTGACCTCTTGTAGGGGTCGGGCCCACCTTGGTTCTCCCTCCGCCTCTTGTAGACTCTGCGTGTCAGGCTGAGTGTCCCGCTTGGCTAGTTTGCGTTTCACGTTCGTTTCCTCCTGTCTGTTAGTTTCTGCAGCTTCGATTTTGGCTAGCAGTGACTCAGTCATCTCGTCTTGCTTTTGTAATTGTTCCGTCAGTTTCGCTATCTGTTTGCTTTGGTGGTCTATTTGCGCGCTCTGTCTCTCTATCATATTTTTCAGTTGTTCACATTCCTTGCACTGACTTTTTCTATCTGCTTGACCTAACTTGGGGAATTGACTCTTATCTGCGATGGAAGGTCTCCCTGCCCAACCCACCTGTTTGTACGCCTTGTTCCTCGCCGGTGTCGGGGTGCTGCCTCTCGATATTTTCTTCCTTGTACTACTTTGGTCCCTTGTAGTGGATCTGGATGCGCTTCTCACCCCTCCTCCTGGCGTTGTCGACCGGCCTGCTCCACTGCTCAGGGTCTGGTCTCGCCTGGACAGACGCGTTGACAGTGCCTGTTGCTCATGCTGCGTCTGCCGCTCTCGTTGCCGCATGAAGTAAGGCGTAATGACGCGTTCCGGGCATCCTTTGGTACCTGTGGCGTGACCTCTTCCGCAAAGCGTAGATTTGGCCTCAGAGGTTTGGCCTGGAGCTGGGTCTCGCGTGCCACACTCGTGGCAGGCTCGCGTTCCCGGCCGTGGGCAGGCTGTGCTGTGGTGTCCCACTTTGTAGCATACCCAGCAAACGGGCACGGTCTTCTTATGCAAGGTGCATCGATATTCCGCTCCGTACATCCAGAGGTAGTGCGGCACATCGGGTCCCGCGAACGTTAGAATGACTGTTGTCGAATCCTTTCCCATTCTTCTTACCCTGTAAATTTCGAGTTCGTCCTCCATTATGTTCTCCTTGATCTCTTGGATAGTCAGTCTCGTTGGCACACCATGAATCACTCCCTTCACCGCGTCGTCGGGCGCCAGTGAATACCTTTCCACTGAGTGTTCTGTTTCTCCGACCTTGATCTTGCTCACTTCGATTAATTTCATGGCCATGTCCTTGGTGGGAGTACATACGGTTGCCGTGTTTTGGTTCTGGTCGATCCTTAGCCGAAGGTTTACTTGTCGCCACGTCGTGTTTGTGGCTTGTAGCAGAGCCAGCGACAGTTCGGACGGCGCGAGCTTGGCCACGTCGAGTCCACTTCGCGGCCGCATCACTAGTTTGTAGTCGTCCAGAGGAAGAGCGCTGGCCTTGGTGCTGGCTTTCTCATCGTTAATCTCGGCTGTCGCTCCAGGGGCGAAGACGGTGGCGGCTGGCCGGAGGTTAGGTTGAGCTTTCGTCGGCCTCGTCGGCGTTGCGCCTTCGAGGCGGCCGTGATCCACTCACCTGCCGCCGTTGATTCCTCGCTCTCCTCGTTATTGTCTTGTTGCATACCGTTGCCTTCGTCATCCATGCCTTGGTTGTACTTTACTCCGCGCGCTGCAACCGCGACGCCCGTGCCGGGCTGGACCTGCTCCTTGGCCGTGCTCGTCTCTGGGCCTACCAGACTGGCGTTAGGCTTAGTTCGCGCACATGGATGAGTGTCTTTAAATTCGCACAAGTCGTACTCACCGGCGTAATTTTAGTGTCCCCGGGCGCCTTTCATTTGGCTGAATCCGATGGTAATACTAAAATTGCACAAATAATAGCTTTATCGCGAATTTGGGTGTTCCTTGCGAAGCTCATGGAACGCATGTCTAGCTCAGCGCGTGATGCACGCGCTCCTCATGCGAGAAACAGCCATGAGATGTTATGAATGGCCTCTACAACCGCTGGCTTAATGTTTAGCAGTTTCGCTATTTCTGTTTTTTAAACCTTGGAACCTCCTACAACTTGTATTTTGCACTGTAATCAACTTATTCATATTATGATTCAATATACATGAAATATGCACTCGAATGCCAGCGTGGGTTCGCACTCTCGTCCTCCACCCGTCTTTGAGAGCCCGCGTCGAAGTATGAGGATTCCAAGCGCGCGCAACAACTGACTGCAGCAAAAACAAAGCCTTCTTGTCGAGGTGCTGAATGCAGCGGAATGCTTTTCCGACCGCTATAGCCGGCTTCAAGTTTTCACCTGTCAACGTACGATTCTTAACATAGCTACGCAAATGGACGACAGCGACTACGATGATGATGATGATGATGATGATGATGATGATTTATTGCCTTCCCATTTTAAACGAGGCGGGGACAAATATTCACCTAAACTACTTGAGGCAATCAGGTATGCTATCAGGATCATTAGGATACACTGTGAAATAGTGCGCGCCCTCTTCAGTGCAGCAGCCGAAAATCTGGTGGGAAAACAAGGCATATCTCTGCTATCGCTATAGGTCCTACTTAACCACTCCGCGGCCAGATAAATTGGGCCGAGTCATTTGCGTTTCACGAGATAGTAATACCGTGGCTTAGAATGCGTGTTTCACTACTGGCCAGTACCTTATACTGTCTCAATCTACGGCAACTCATTCCATTTCTTGGAAATAGGTGAAACCTCTAGATCAGCATCTTTAGTTGGAAAATACCTGTCTCGCGTATAGGAATAGATTGCCAATGGGCCTTTGTTGCGTCTGACCATGAACATTAAAGCGGGTACACTTGCAGCATCTATGAAAACAGGTTTAGAATAACCGGACGTGTTGACGGGCCTGGCCAATCTTTGTATAAGTGAACACGCAAGCAGACCCACCGCTTTTACTGTTTTGTCCGACGCGTTGATAAGAGGTTTTTACGCGCTGTCCTTGGGGAGATGGCCCACTGGCATTATGCCATTTTCGGGCACGTGGTGTGCCGACTGGCGAAGTAAAACGAACCACGAGAGGGATATTCTGCGCCGAATACGCAGGTTTGTGCGGGAGAATTGAGGTGTATCGGCGTGGCGAATAACATTACCATTAAAAGTTCGCATAAACCGGTGCCATATAACATCAACTTGAGTTTCCACTGTCTCGTTTCGATCGTCAGCAGCCACTACAAAGCAGAAGGCACCATGGCTCGATGCTGGTCATGGGATCGCTGGAACTACTGCTCTCCTGTGCCACAGCATGGTCCCGACAGCGTCCACAGTTGGTTAGTCGCCGGTGAGTAACAATGTTGATTACGGCTTTGACAGAGGTGCGAGGATAAGATTAAGCCGCGCGGACATGTTGTATTCAATAACGGTGCTCACAGGATGTAAGGTAGGTGTGAATATAACTTTATGCCTGCCCTTCCGATGTTTCTGTATTGTATGTGAACCCTAAGAAATAAAGAATGTGAGGAATGTAAGCTCCTGCTGAGCTAAACGGCTGCATTTATGACCAGCGCTGCATCGAAATGGTTGTCATGGATGCACAGCAAAGTGCGGAACCGATAAACAGATGAAAAATAAATACAGCGACAAGAATAGTGTGGAGGAATACATACGCAAAGCTAAAATACACCAGGTAACACTAGGCTCGCTTCTACCTATGCCGCTCAATAGGACAGATATAGATTACGTTGCGGCCACGATGAAATTAATAAATAACGTTGAACTTTGAACTTTATTCGCATCAAGCAGGCTTTACAGGATGCGCGGTCCCGGCATAAAAAGCTGTCATAAATGACAGCTTGACGTTGCCGCGGGCCCTCCTTTACCAGCTGAGAGTACAAAAAGCGAGAAAACAAGTACATATATGATACACATAATGCATTGTAAATGAAGACATTAAACATTGTAGATAATAAACAAGTAACAATTTATATTGCGCGTACTCCAAAAGCCAATAACCTAATTAGCATTGAATGTAGTTAATTGGGATCAATACACACAATACAGAGCATGGAAATGCACATAGAAATTTCATATACGGGACGTAGAAAGTGTCACATAATGATCCAAATAATAAAAATGAATAACACACAGAAAAGAGCATAAACACCCGGAAAGAACCAGAAAATCTTGTACAGCATCATGTAAAAAAAAAGAGCCTGGGAAAGCAACATTTATTGACGTAAGAAATGGCAGACAATATACAGTGCTTTAGTAAATATTACGCATTTTTCGACAAGTGAGGGCTTCGTGGTTTATTGCCCTGTTTTGTAATCTGTTTAATAGTCAAAAATATGTTTTGTAGCCCCTGAGTGGCCGTATGTTGTTCTTTACCTTGCAAACAACTACCTTTCCACGTTGCGTGTATGGTAAATTGTAATACTTTCTAGGAGGTGTACGAGCTCTCGTAAAAACTTTTGTAATTCTCAGTTATTGTTTAAAGATGTTGCAAAGGTGATATTTGTACATTTTGTATACAGGGATTATAATGTATTAATGAGTAAGTTCTGAGTATGGAAAGTTAATGGCACATTCTTCATAGCACGCAAAAACGTGTTTTGAATTTAATGTAGTTTTTCTCAATTATTTTTAGTCGGTAAACATAAAAACTGAGCACCGTGATTTGGTTGCCTTGAGGTAGCGTGGTCTTCTACATTAACATTGAACACCACGAGTCTCTCACAGTGGCACAGATCACTTATAACAATGGCGGCGTTCGTCGCAACATAAATAACCCAATTTCGCTTGCCAGCATTGCATACACACGACAAATCGTCCGAGAGAGAGAAATAACTTTATTTTGTCCAAAATGTGCTTCGAGGAGGGGGTAATGACTAGAAGCCTCCCCCCCTAGACGGCGGCCGGCGGCCCCTAGGCCGCGGCGGCGTCTTCGGCCATTTGGGCAAGTCTTGCTCGAACATCCGGGTCCGAGCTGAGCAGCACGGGCTCCCATTGCTCCTTATCTCTTATAATTAAAGTTGGTTTTTGTGTTTCTGACATGGTATTGTTATTATATTGTTTCTTTAGGCATGTCCTGACTATGTGTTGAAGGTCTGCTCTGTTTTCACAACGCTTACATATGTCTGTGTATGCGCTTGGGTTATAGTGACTGAAGGCAATAGGGCTGGGGAGTGTGTTGGTTTGTATTAGCCACCAAGTAACCTATTTCCACTTGTTTAACGAGCAATGTGCTGCTGGGTATCTAGCCCTGGCTAGCCTGTAATGGTCCTATCGGACACCAGCCTGTCTCTGCCCGACCGGCGGATTGGGAATGAGGTGACGTCGTCTCGGTCTGCGAAACTTCGAGCCACGTCATGCGCATTCGCATTGTCTGGCAGGCCAGGGTCGGCCAGTGCCCAGATGATTTGTATTCCCCTGACCCGGTCTCCGTGGAAAGCAGCCCGGAGGATTTTTTGCGCCTTTGGTGAGATGCGTCCTTTAGCGAAATTTAATGTGGCGGTCTTGGAATCACCTAATATTATTTTATATTTGGAAGATGTTGTCATTGCTAGTGCCATGGCCACCCCTTCTACCTCTGGCGTTGTTGTTAGGAGTGTGCCTGACGCAATTTCATATGCTTGATTATTGACTACTGCCACTGCCATGGCATCTCGTTCGTAGTCAGCCGCGTATGCGTAGAGCACATCTTTAGCATTTTCAAACCTTTTTCCCAATGATTTAGCTTTGTCTTTTCTTCGTTCGTCGTTGTGCGAATGATTCAGGTGTTGATCAACGGAGGTATATATCACCATCATCATCATCATCATCATCAGCCTAAATTTTTTGGTCCACTGCATGACGAAAGCCTCTCCCTGCGATCTCCAGTTACCCCTGTCTTGCGCTAGCGTATTCCAACTTGCACCTGCAAATTTCCTAACTTCATCATCCCATCTGGTTTTCGGCCGACCTCGACTGCGCTTCCCTTCTCTTGGTATACATTCTGTAAACCTAATGGTCCAGCGGTTATCCATCCTCCGCATTAAATGGCCTGCCCAGCTCCATTTGATCCGCTTAATGTCAACTAGAATATCGGCTATCCCCGTTTGTTCTCTGTTCCACACCGCTCTATTCCTGTCTCTTAACGTTAGTCCTAAGACTTTTCGTTCCATCGCTCTTGGTGCGGTCCTTAACTTTCTCTCGAGCTTCTTTGTTAACCTCCAAGTTTCTGCACCACATGTTAGCACCGGTAGAATGCAGTGATTGTACACTTTTCTTTTCAATGAGAGCGCTAAGCTCCCAGTCAGCATTTGGCAATGCCTGCCGTATGCACTCCAACCCAATTTTATTCTTCTGTAAATTTCTTTCTCGTGATCAGGGTCCCCTGTGAGTAAATGACCTAGATAAACGTACTCCTTTACAGATTCTAGAGGCTGACTGGCGATCCTGAATTCTTGTTCACTTGCCAGGCTATTGAACATTATCTTTGCCTTCTGCATATTCATCTTCAACCCAATTCTTACACTTTCTTGATTAAGGTCCTCAATCATTTGCTGTAGTTCGTCTCCATTGTTGCTGAATAGGACAATGTCATCTGCAAACCATCTCAAGACAACTGTCATCTACAAATGTCATCTGTGGTGGTGGCGTGGAACAGAGGTAGAATACCCGGCTTCAAATCTGAAGTTCGAATCCTACTCCAGTCCACTACATTTTCAGGCATGGAGTGTTGCCTGACACCAGAAAGAAAAAAAATATATTGCCGAGAGCTAGTGGGGCTATACTAGTTCAGGTACAACCAAACTAGGAAGGCCCACTAAGCTTCATCAAAGTCATTCCCTCACAAGAACACGAATTGCCTCCCTGGTGCAGTATTCGGCCACTACCTCCCTCATGACTCCGACAATTAACGAGGGATATATAGGTGTCTCCTAATATCCACTGGTATATCTGTTTTGATGCCAGTTTTGGTTCCATAGTTGATGCGCAGTGATTCTAGAATGTCTTCCCTCCATCTCGGCCGTTCTGTAAGCTTCTGTCAATTCTTCTAGGATACTATGGAGTCCTAGTGCCTTTAAACGTTCGTTCGAAGTGGAGACTGGGATCCCCAGAGCTTGCTTGTAGGCTTTCCTGCTCATGACGTTGATTCTTTTGTTTTCCTCATTTTTAAGGTCCAAGAATTGCGCTATGTAGACGATCCGGCTGAGAACAAAGGCTTGAATCAGTCTGATCATGTTATCTGCTTTCACACCGTGGTGCTTATTTTCTCTGCGCGAAATAAGACGCGTCGTCTCATATGTATTGTTTTCTAACTGTCTGATGGTTTCAATATTATAGCCGTTCTGAATCCAGATACCGAGAATCTTTGTGCTTCAAACCAGTGGTGTGGGTTGTCTTTGGTTTGCGAAGAGCTGTATATTGGGGACTTCATTTTTCTCTTTCTCTCGTGATGTTGGCTGGTATAGCAAGAGCTCGGATTTCTGCAGGGAGAATTCCAGACCTCTCGACCCAACCTATGCGTCCACCTATCAATCGCCTTTTGCAGTGTGTCCTGAATATGTCCATCATTGCTTCCCGCTTTCCATAGCGTAATATCACGGGCTGTAGACTGTGATTTAGATCTTCAATGTTAATAAGTATGTCTGGGAGGCCTATCATGGCGACGCTTAAAAGGAAAGGCGAGGTGACAGAGCCTTGCGGCGTACCTCTGCTACCCATCTCTAGTACGTCCGACTCGACTCCTCCTATTGTTAAGATTGCTCTTCTGTCAGATAGAAATAATTTGATATATTCGTATGTCTTATGCCCAACTCCTAATTTTTACAGGTTTTTCCAATATTACCTCGTGTTTCACATTCTTGAAGGCCTTGCTTAGGTCTAGTCCCAGTATGGCCCTTGTGCGCGTCCGGGCGCAGCCATTGCCGTCTAATATTTGATGCTTAATTTTCAGCATTATGTTTTGCGCCGATAACTTAGGGCAGAAGCCAACCATTGTTTGTGGAAAGGCTTGTCTGTTCTCCATGTATCTGCTCAAGCTGTCGTGGACCACGTGTTCCATCAGTTTCCCAATGCACGAGGTCAGTGAAATTGGTGTGATATTTTCAAGCGGTAGTTTTTTGCTTGCCTATGGGATCACAACAATTTTTTGCCGTTTTCGACTGTTTTGGTATTGTGCCTCTTTTAGACCTTACCGCGAGCCTGTGGCCTGCTTAAAACAGGCGGTAACTCACCGCGTTGAAACAGAGTTGTAATGTCATTGGAGGATTGGACTGGTCTTTCCGCTATACTACCAGTCATGCTGATTTATTGCTTATTAGGCCGTGCTTTATTGATGGAGCGAATTAATCATGTGTTAATGACGGGGCAGGGTGATGATGTGAACCACCATATACAAGGAAAAAAACTAGAAAACGCCGTACAGGAAAGAAGCTTTCAGACGCCAAACATGCCGTGAAAAAAAAATAATAAATTCCCGCCCTGGGAAAGTGAATGTCCAGCGAAGCTCTATCGAACAGCGCACATAGTCAAACATTGTATTAACGCTTTATTTCTAGTGTCGAATTCCGCGGTCTACTCATGGCAGTCTTAGAATGAACACTGAATGAGTTGCTAGACTGGTATCTCTTTTCTATATGAAAGCGTGGTGACGGGTCGCTAAGTGTATATATATATATATATATATATATATATATATATATATATATATATATATATATATTGTGAAGTAGCTTCACACGACCTTTATTACGCCTGCCGGACCCATCGCACTCGAGGCACAGATCAGGCTTAAGATGAGTCCCCACAAGCGATGAAGACGACAACGCCGATGAGATGATGAACATGTGCAGCCAACGAAGAAGTCACTAAGAAATGGCCACACTAATTTCCCCCACGTGCAAGCAGCCAGCCTGGCCGCAACTTAAAGGGACGGCGAACGCCTTGTGAAAGGCTTCATGCGAGAGACGTGGACAATCTCGGCACGCGACAGCGGCGATCAGTTAGTACCACAATAGGTTGGACGCGATAATAAACCGGAGAAGTCTGCTCTAAGACTCTGTATGGGCCAATGAACCTAAACTGAAACTTTTAGCATAAGCCAGGAGTGCGAACTGGAGTACGCAGTAGCACTTCATCGCCCGGGCGTAAAAACACTGCGCGGTGGGATGCGTCATAGAGGTTCTTGTGGTCATGTTGCCTTGCTTCAGTGTTGATGCGGGCGAGCTGGCGGCAGTGGAGGAGACGTGATATATAGTGTTCACAAGAGGATGCAGCTAGAGTGACCGGGGCGGAGAAGAAATACACGTCCAGAAAAAAAGAGGGCGAACGGCCATATACCAGGTAGAATGGTGAGTAACCAGTAGTGCGTTGTACGGCGCTATTGTACGCAAACACGAATGGCAAAATTGGCAAGTCACGAATGGCAAAATTGCGTCCCTGTTTGTGTGGTCTGGTTGAATGTACATGGCTATCATGTCGAAGAGCGTGCGATGATATATATATATATATATATATATATATATATATATATATATTGTGACGCAGAAGTTATCACGACGTTTATTACGGGTCGGAGGATATGCGGTGAGCCGACCACACCCTGAGCACCGCTCACATTTAAGGGACTCTTAAAGCCCCACAAGCGATGATGAAGAAGACTCCCAGTGACCCCCACGTGATGATGATCATGTATAGATGACAATGAATAGCCTAATAAATGCTCACACTAATTTCCCCCCGCGCGAGAGCGGCCAGGATGGAGAACGCCTCGTGAAAGGCTTCATACGGCAAACGTGGACAACTTCAGCAACGCGGCAGCGGCAGTCATTTGGAACAATAACAGATGCCACGGTATAGTTAACCGGAGAGGTCTGCTCCAAGTCTTTGTAGGGGCCGATGAAGCGAAACTGGAACTTGTCACACAAGCCATGAGTACGAACTGGTGTCCAAAGCAGCACTTCCTGGCCAGGGCGGAAGCACACGACGCGATGAGAAGCGTCGTAATGCTGCTTGCGGTCCTGTTGCCTGCTTCGGAGTTGATGCGGGCGAGCTGGCGACAACGCAGAATGCGGGACGCATATTCTTCCCAGGCGGATGGAGATCGATTGACAGTCGGCGCGAAGAAAGAGACGTCAAGACAGGAAGAGGGGAAACGACCATAGACAAAGTAGAATGGCGAGTAAACGGTCGTGCGTTGAAGGACGGTATCATACGTAAAAGTCACGCATGGCAAAATTGCGTCCCAGTTTTTGTGATCCGGTTCGATGTACATGGTTATCATGTCTGATAGCGTGCGATGAAATTGCTCTGTTAGGCCGTTGGTTTGCGGATGGTAACTGGAGGTAGTTTTGTGGGTGGTTCCAGAGGCTCTCAGTGTTTCGTCTACGATTTCCTAGAGGAATGATTTTCCACGGTCGCTCAGGATGACGCGAGGAGCACCGTGACGCAGTGCTAAGGTTTGAAGTATGAATGCAGAAACTTCAGAAGCTGAGGCAGAACTCACACAAGCTGTTTCGGCGTACCGTGTCAAGTGGTCAACAGCTGTCACAATCAATCGTTTACCGGTGACAGTCAGAGGAAGACGACCATACAGGTCAATACCAACGACTTCAAATGGTTGCGACGGACACGGAACCGGTTGTAGTTGTCTGCTTGGAGCTGATGTAGGGAGCTTTCGGCACTGACAAAGGGCGCAGGAAGCGACATACCTCGCTACAATGGCGGACAAGCCGGGCCAGTAGAAGCGACCTTTTATGCGGTTATAGATTTTCTGGAAACCAAGGTGACCAGCAGTCATGTCGTCGTGAGAAGCCTGCAGGACGTCCGCACGTAGAGAGTGTGGCAGGCCAGGAACCCAGCGTTGACCGTCAGGAAGAAAGGAAGGATGGAAAATAAGGAGGTGAAAGGCACAGAGGTTAATCAGGTTAAGTGTCCGGTTGGCTCTGCACAGGGGGATGGGGTAAGGGCAGAAAAGATTAGAAAACAAGATAAGATTAAAAAGAAAAGAAAAAGAAACGCATCAGTCCGCACATTCTATAGTTTTTCACCAAGTCCTGTTTCTTCTAAAAAGCGTATAGGTTGATAGACATGGCGGCACAGAACACGGTTGTCAATCTTAATTTGCGTCAGCTGTCGACGAAGGCGGGCATTAGGCGGGCGCGAAGCTCCTTGAAGGTGGTCTATGATGCGCCGACAGTAAGAGTCAGCAAGTTGGTGAGATTGAAAGAATCTGTTGTCGTGTGGAGGCATCTCGTCTACAGGGGCCAACAAAAAAAATGTGGTTGATCCCTCTTATACAGGAATCGGTATAGAACACGAAAGTGAAACGTGTCTTCACAGAAGTAGTGTAATGTTTATTGCACATTGATATATAATGTCTATTGGTGTTTTGTGGCTAAAGCGCCCTTAGGCGTTGATGCACCCACGCTGACGCCTGGTGGCACGTCTCCTCCATCACGACTACCAACGTCGATGACCATGAGCAACCGTCGTGCATATGGAAGCTGCACTACGCTGCACACGCTAGCACAACGCGAAAGACGAAGCACGTAACTGACACACTAATACAACGCGCAAAACAAAGCACGTAACTGAATCGTCACCGAGTCAAATCAGCGCGTACAGCGCGTCGTAATTGCAGCCTCCGCGATCAACTTCAGAAACATTTTCAGAGCTAATTGCGGAGGCCACGCTCCGCTGTGCTGAGTACGGTGAACGCCACCTAGGTGGCGTTGGTAGTGCTTCTTGATGCCAGCGTCCCTTCGAATGCTGGCATCGAGGCGTCGTAGTGCTGAGACCACCGAAGCGTTCACTGTCGGTGCGCGTTAGTGTCATAATGCAGTACTTCTCTTTTCTGCTCGTAGGCGGCGGCACCGCCCCGAGCAAGAGCGCGGGTACACGGAGGAGTGTTAGATATATAAGGCGCGTTTGAATATCGTCATTCGAACATCAGCTTCGCAATTTCATGTTTAACCTATAGCACCGTTTATTGAACAGGTATTTTGTACTCAAATTCCAATCTGTCGTTTTGAATACTGTTTGCTTCGTTTTCTACTTCAGCTTATGCCTTATCCCTATCGTTTTTCAATTGTACTACTAGTTAGCTAGCCAACACAAGGCGTGGTGGTCGCTCACAACTTTGAAGGGCCTGCCATAGAGGTAGGGGCGAAACTTTGATGTAGCCCAGATGATGGCGAGGCACTCCTTTTCTGTTGTGGAATAATTTGATTCCGCCTTCGATAGCGACCGGCTAGCGTAACTTACAACCCTTTCTAGTCCGTCAGTCCTCTGCACAAGCACGGCGCCGAGTCCTACGCTGCTTGCGTCGGTGTGGACTTCGGTATCGGCGTTTTCGTCGAAATGCGCAAGGATGGGCGGCGATTGTAGGCGTCGCTTCAGTTCTTCAAATGCTTCGATTTGCGGCGTCTCCCACTTGAACTCGACGTCGGCCTTCGTGAGGTACGTCAGTGGCTCGGCGATCCGTGAAAAATCCTTGACGAAGCGCCTGTAATAGGCGCACAGGCCAAGAAATCTACGCACTGCCTTCTTGTCGGCGGGCGGAGGAAAGTCAGTGATGGCCGCCGTTTTCTGTGGGTCAGGGCACACTCCAGACTTGTTGATGACATGGCCCAAAAACAAGAGCTCCTCGTATGCGAAGCGGCACTTTTCTGGCTTCAACGTGAGTCCGGAGGTCTTGATAGCTTGAAGAATTGTTTCAAGGCGCCGTAGGTGTTCCTCGAAGCTTGAGGCAAACACAACGACGTCGTCCAAATAGACGAGGCAAGTCTGCCACTTCAAGCCTGCCAGTACTGTATCCATGACGCGTTGGAAAGTCGCAGGTGCCGAGCAAAGACCAAACGGCATGGCCTTGAACTCGAACAGTCCGTCTGGTGTTATAAAGGCAGTCTTCTCCCGGTCCCTCTCGTCGACTTCGATTTGCCAGTAGCCGGTTTTAGGTCCATCGACGAAAAATACTTTGCGTTGTAGAGTCGATCCAAGGCGTCGTCAATCCGTGGGAGGGGGTATATACGTCCTTCTTCGTGATCTTGTTGAGGCGACGATAATCGACGCAGAAACGTAGGGTTCCATCCTTCTTCTTCACTAACACCACGGGGGACGCCCACGGACTCTTGGACGGCTGGACGATGTCGTCGCGTAGCATTTCGTCGACTTGTTGCCTTATGGCCTCGCGTTCGCGCGCCGAAACTCGGTACGGGCTCTGACGGAGTGGGCGGACATATTCGTCGGTTATGATGCGGTGCTTGGCGACCGGGGTTTGTCGAACTTTTGACGACCACGAGAAGCAGTCCTTGTATTGCAGGAGCAGAGCTTTTAGCTGTTCTTTCTTATGCCAAGGAAGGTTCTGATTGACGTCGAAAGTAGGTTCAAGTACTACAGTCTTCGTTGCAGGTGCACTAGAATCCGTGAAGGCAAAAGCACTGCCGGCTTGTACTATTTCGTCGATGTAGGCGACCGTTGTGCCTTTGTTAATGTGCTTGTATTCGTCGCTGAAGTTCGTGAGCATCACTCTTGCTTTCCCTTCACGTAGCTTAGCTATGCCTCTAGCGACGCAAATTTCACGATCGAGCAGTAAGTGATGATCGCCCTCGATGACGCCCTCCATATCTGCAGGCACTTCGGCACCGACGGAAATCATTACACTGGAGCGAGGCGGAACGGTGACTTGTTCTTCTAGCACATTCAAGGCATGGTAACTGATGTCTGTATCCGGTGGTATCGCGTTGTGCGTTGAAAGCGTTACCGACTTGGACCTTAAGTCGATGACTGCACCGTGTTGGTTTAGAAAGTCCATGCCTAGGATGACATCCCTGGAGCAGTGCTGCAGGATTACGAAGCTCGCCGGGTAAGTGCGGTTGTTCACAGTGACTCGTGCTGTGCAGATTCCAGCCGGCGTTATTAGGTGGCCTCCCGCTGTACGGATATCGGGTCCTTGCCAGGCAGTCTTCACCTTCTTCAACTTGGCGGCGAACGGGCCACTGAAGACGGAATAGTCGGCTCCAGTGTCGACGAGAGCAGTGACGTGATGACCATCGATTAGCACGTCTAAGTCGGTAGACCGTCGTCTGGCGTTGCGGTTAAGTCGTGGCGTCGGATCACGGCTGCGTCGGCTTGCTCCGCTGCTGCTACGTCGCGTCGGTAGGTCTTCTTTCGGCGGCGAAGTGTTGTCGTTAGGGCTCTTGCCAGGCGGTGTGCTGATACCTCGTCGTGGTGATTCGCGAATCTTCTTCGTCGGCGGCGGAGGATCTTCGGTATTGCGTCGTACAGCAACCGCACCTCCATCGGTTGCTGCCTTTAGTTTCCCGGGTAAGGACTGGGAGATCGGCCCCGAGTGGGACCGGTGTACTGACGGCGATGGGGCGAGATGTAGCGGCCTGGTGACGGCGAGCGTGAGGGTCGTCGTGGTTGCCACTGAGCTCCGGCGAGGTAGTCGGCGATGTCACGTGGTCGCTCGCCAAGCTGTGGACGTGGCGCGTTGACGGCGAACCCTCGTAGGCCCATCTCGCGGTATGGGCATCGGCGGTAGACATGGCCGGCTTCCCCGCAGTGATAGCAGAGCGGGCGGTGGTCTGGGGCGCGCCAAATGTCCGTTTTTCTCGGGTAGCTGCGCTGGGCGACGGGCGGGCGTGCTGGCTGCGGCGGCGGCGCTGGGCGACGGAATTGCGGCGTTACGGGGCCCTGGCGCGAGCGCGGAGGGGGGCCTTGACGACTGGCGACGGCGGCGTATGTCATCGCTTCCGGCTGGGGTTGCGGCGATTCGGGAAGTCCTAGCGATTGCTGGATTTCCTCCCGCACGATATCGGCGATGGAAGCAACTTGAGGCTGCGACGACGGTAGCAACTTCCGCAGCTCTTCGCGTACTATCGCCCTGATGGTGTCTCGTAGGTCGTCGGAAAGTCCTTGGACTTCGGCGTAGTGTGGCGTCGAACGGCGATTGTATTGCCGGTTGCGCATGTCCAGTGCTTTCTCGATCGTCGTAGCCTCCGAGAGAAAGTCTTGGACTGTTGTTGGTGGATTCCGTACCAGTCCGGCGAATAGCTCCTGCTTAACTCCCCGCATGAGCAAGCGAACTTTCTTGTCTTCGGGCATAGCTGGATCGGCGTGCCGGAACAATCGAGTCATTTGTTCAGTGTACATACCGATACCCTCATTCGGGAGCTGTACACGGTTTTCCAGCAAGGCTGCAGCTCTTTCTTTACGGACGACACTCGTGAAGGTGTCCAGGAAGGCGGCTCGGAAGAGGTCCCAGGTTGTTAGTGAACGTTCCCTATTCTCGAACCAGGTTCTGGCGCCATCTTCAAGAGAGAAGTAAACATGGCGCAGCTTTTCGTCGCAGTCCCACTTGTTGAACGTAGCGACCCGGTCGTATGCCTCCAGCCAGCTTTCGGCGTCTTCACATGGCGAACCGCGGAAAGTCGGCGGCTCCCTGGATTGTTGCATCACGACCGCAGATGTTGGCACAGGGGCTGTCATGGTAGCTGCTGCCGAGGTCATGACTTTTGTCCTCTTGGTCTTCTCAGGTAGGGGTTCGTACTCCGGTGGCAAGTTCAGTAGCCTGCGACTAGCTCGCTGGTCGGGGTAGGCGTCGACGTCTTCTAGACGGTGTGGGCTTGGCTCACGGCTGGACGGGGGGGTCCGGTACAAGGACATAAAAGCACCTCCACCAGATGTCACGTAGTAGTGACGATGAAGCAAACAGTCGTAAAACTGGGAATGACGAAACTGATTCTTTATTGGGCGAGCCTGTGCCCACAAAAGCAAGTTACACTTGAAGCACAACGATAGCGGCGAACCCAGTCGGCGATCGTCGAAAACTGATTAGCGGCGAAACGCGTCGGCTTTTATACCTGAGTCATCGAAGGTTCCAGATTAATCCCTGATGCCCGCGTGTCTTCCAGAAAGTTCTAGACAATTCGCGTCGCTCATACAATCAGATTACATGGGCGTCGGTGACCACAGACGACGGATAGAAGCATTGATAACGTCCGAGAAGCTTCCAATGCAGGCGCTTCCTGCGCCGAGCGATAACGTTTAACATTTGTCAGCCAATGTTGAAAGCGGCCACCGGTGAAAGATAAACATGTGTACGTGTCAATATACACGCTATACATAAGATTGTGTTGTGCACAATAATGATAATGACAATGCAACGTAAAAATCACAATAACAACGGCGAAGCTGATCATACGGTAAGTGATTTGGCATTCCTTTAGTACTCGCCACAGGATAGTCAAATCGCACGTGACGAAAAAAATAAATAAAAATAGAGATACAATTCGCAAGTACACAATATGCAGACATGTTCCGGCCTTAACTAATCATGTAATCTAAGCAGGGGTGGCATACAGCCCACGTGGCACATTGCACAGAGATCATTGCAATGCAAACCACTCGATATCAATAACAAACATGGAAATGTGGCTCACACGTGGCCTACAGTAAAGGAATGAATTGTTAGTTTACTAACCAACAACCTGTGGGGGTAATAAAGCGCCATGCGACAGTACAATGCAGGTGATACGCACTGCTCAGTAACCGCAATAGTTGAGCAGGCTGAATGATGATGATCAAATGATGATGAGGAGGAGAAAAAAAGAGAAATGCAGTTTTTAAAGAAATCTGCGTTTAATGGCAGACATCGGGAGTCACGGCTAAAATCAAGAATGCTTAGTAGGAACACTAGTTAGTGTGCCTGTACTTTCGTTAATGCCAGTTGACACGGTGTTAAATTGTAGATCAGGTAAAACTCGCGGACTTCGCGATCGTGATGGGAATGAAAACTCGATTCAAGTATAGTGACCCTGAGTTTTTCGAAAGAATGCCCTGGTAAGCGAATATGTCTTGATAATGGTAGGTTAGGAAGCGTGTTAGCATGCGATCTGTGGTTATGAAAGCGTATTCAGAACGAGGTTTATGTCTGGCCAATATACTGTTTTCTGCAAACGGTGCACTCAATAATGTATATAGCATTGGAGGTATCGCAATTAAAGGATCCGCGAATTTTTATGGTAACGTCTGAAAATGTGCTAATTGCTTTCTGGGTGGTTTGCATATGCACACACACCATGTAACGTGCTTTGTGCATGGGGCGCAGCCAGATGTTTTATTCTGCTCATTTAATTTTGGCGCTTTATTACCCCCACAGGTTGTTGGCTAGTAAACTAACGATTCATTCCTTTACGGTATGCCACGTGTGAGCCACATTTCCATGTTTGTTATTGATATCGAGTGGTTTGCATTGCAATAATCTCTGTGCTGTGTGCCACGTGGGCTGTATGCCACCCCTGCTTAGATTACATGATTAGTTACGGCCGGAACATGTCTGCATATTGTGTAATTGCGAAGTGTATCTATTTTTTTTCGTCACGTGCGATTTGACTATGCTGTGGCGAGTACGAAAACAATGCCAAATCACTTACCGTATGATCAGCTTCGCCGTTGTTATCGCGATTTTTACGTTGCATTGTCATTATCATTATTGTGCACAACACAATCTTATGTATAGCGTGTATATAAGGAAACGCGATCGCATGTACTTGTTGCTTTGACGAAGGCTGGTCCACCAGCCAAAACGTTGCAAATTATACTGTGCTAATAGAACGTACGTAGTCCTCTCTTTTCTTCAATTTACTACCGGGGCCAGCGTGATTTCCTTATGCACAACTATATATATATATATACCTGAGTGTATTACCACAATGACACTACGATGGCAGCTTGGCTAGGAACTTATGATTACGATGGCATGACGAGAGTCGGATGACAAAGCTGGAATGACGGCCATGGAACGCCCACGACGGAATCACGACCACAAGCAGATACCTACTGGTAGTGATGCTTATTTGTGGCGCTGTGATACAAGTACTTCCTGCAAGATAAAGTGCCGTTGATGTAATCATGCGTTCCGTTAGGATATATATATATATATATATATATATATATATATATATACAGAATAGTATAGTACAACGAACAGTGCAAACAGTACGCGTACCTCTTGGTATTTTTTCTCTTTCAGGTTTCATTACGGGACCGCTGGCTCACAGGTTCAATGTCCGTCCAGTGATTATCGCAGGAGCAGCGATTTCAGGAGCAGGTGCAATTCTCAGCTTTTTCGCCAGAACTATTGGATGTATGACGATTACACTGGGTGTAATACACGGTAAGGCACCTTTATCTACACGCAACGAAGGCACAAGAGAATTGCGTGGGTCCAAAACCCTTCAACCAATACCACATTGTGGTGTGGTACGGTTACTCCCGCATATGGTCGAAGGCCGTTCTACTGCTGAATGCGGAGTCATACGCTCGATTCCTAACTTCTGAGACTATATTTGCACATATGTTGTGAACAGATGCATATATATTTCAGGAGGTTATAACGTAGTGTCATGAACTGTCGTTGTTATAATAATTATGGAACCCTGTTCAAGTGTAACGTATTTCAGGTGCTACTTTGGAAGATAACGCCTCTAATAATCGATTCTCAGTGCTGTTCCTTTAAGCCTCTCTGAAGCCTTTATGGCCGGTTGCTTGTCTACACCAACGCTTTAATATACGTTGGGTGTGACTGGTTTCACAGCGTAATATGTTATGGACTCATTCCAATAGCCGTTTCGGTTGCGCAATTCATTTACCAGGCAGCTGGGCCTTCAGGGAACGTGAACCACGGCAGCGCCTCGGATCTGTTTGTGCCCCGATGCCGCAGCGGAAGCCGCGGTGCCGCGCGCCCACGCGAAGCGCCGGTCGTTGGGGTGTTGCGGAAAGCAGCGTAGCAACGCCTGAAATAAATAAATACTGCTCCAGTCAGGTAGACTACTCTCTCCCTGGTAGTGAGAATATAATTGCATCATCAAAACAGTGATGCGTTTATTTAGGAATAGCATCGATCCCTTAACAGTAGCCACAGTTGTGCCTACAAGTCTGGCAGGTGACAGTGGTCTGGCTTTTCCCGTCCTTCGGCTATTCCTAAATAAACGCATCACTGGTTTGATGATCCATATATAACCTTACTATCAGGGAGGGAGCGGTTGACCTGACTGGAGTAGTATATATTTATTTGGGGTGTTGCTACGCTGCGCTTCGCAGCACCCCAACGACCACCGCTACGCGTGGCTGCCCGGCACCGCGGACGCCGCGGCACAAACAGATGCGAGGCGCCGCCGTGGTTCACGTTCTCCAGTGCGGCGGCGCCCCAGTCCGAGGGTGCAGTTGCCCTGGAAAATGAATTACGCGTTTCGGTTCGTGATGGTGTCCGCCGCCGCCCCCGGTGGTGACCGCAACCGCTGTAGCCGGAAATGCGAAAAAAGTACCAGGTCCCCGTCGGGCTCGAACCCAGGCCCGCTGCGCGGGAGTCTGATACTTTACCACTGAGCCACTCAAGCTTTTTTTTTCTTTATTGCCGGAACTTTCACTTTGTGGACACCAATTGCAACAATTTTTACCAAAGACAACAATACATAATCTACATATACACATACTTTCAAAGTTGCATGCATCCATGTTGTGCGGTCAGCCACATTTTTGCTGGCACTTGCATGTCAGGTTTTAAATTCATTTAAAGTTGCGAGGGGCTCAATCCTCGTCAGCCAATGCGGGGGCATTCCTGATGTTTAATTACATCGATGAATTTGGAAACACCCTCCCGGAAAAGTAGTCGCGCAGGCCTTCGGTCAAGCTCACAAAAAAAAACCTGCCATTCGAGCCCGCCATAAACAGTGGAGGCCCATTAGCATAATGAGGTCCAAAGGCAGTCCGTCCTCATTTTCTACAATTAAAAATCCAATACCTAATGAATTTAGGGGCAATTCGTTCTGTAGTGTTCTTTGAAGAACGTCTCAAAAATAAACCCCTTCCCAACAATGCAAAAAAACGTGGTCGATTGTTTCCAGCTGTTTACATATAAGGCAGTTTGCTCCCCAAGGTAAATAAAAACTCTTGTCATGTGAAAAGGCCGGTACTGGAAAAGTCCCGGTGTGTAACTTAAAGAAAAAGGATTGTGTACCTGGATGCACCTGCATTCTGTAACACGCTCTAAAACGTCATGTCCTTGTCCTCCACTGTTTATGGCTCTGTACATAGGAACCGGTATGATCATGTCAAGTGCGTATAATTTCTTCCGTGACACCGAAAAAAGGTTATCATTAGAAGAACTTACGGATAGAAAACAGACACTGTCAACTACTTCCCTTAGGTACCCTCGAAGAGCACCAGGCATACTTAAATTACTTACCACATAAGGCGGCAGATGCTTGCTCAGTCGCAACTGACACATTGTACGCAGAAAGGGGTCGCGCACGTGTCGAAAGAATATAAACCTGTTCACTAGCTGTGTAACGTAAAGATGTGAGAGGCCTAGGCCCCCGTCTTTGACTAGCTTAAACAAGTTCATACGGCTACATCTCTGCCATTCTGATGCCCAAATGAACACAGCAAAAACTCTGTGAAATTTTGCACATTAATACGAGAACAGTACAAAACTTTCATGATGTACCATATCTTGCTTATTAAAAACAAGTTGCATACAGTGGCTTTCGCAAACATTGGCAGATGAGTGTCTTTCCAATTTGTTGTTTCTTCCTTGATTCGCTTAACTTCTTCGAGCCAGTAGTCCTCATTACGACGGTAATGTTCGAGTGGTAGGCCAAGTATTTAGCTGGCGATTTAATCCATCGAATGTTGGTGAACGTTTCCGGTGTCAACTGCCATTCACCATGCCAAAAACCCAGACACTGACTCCAATTTGCTGTGCTCCCTGTTGTGTTTCGAGAATGTTTAACAATGGTGGTTACTTCTGTAATGCTTTCTTCCGATGTACAGCACACTGCTACATCATCTGCATATGCAAAGAGTTTCACTTCGGCTTCCATAAGTTTGAAGCCCCTTATTCTACTGTTCTGAATGATTGCCAAACAAAAGCTATCTAGATAAATGGCAAACAAAAGCGTGCTCAGTGGACATCCCTGGCGAACGTAACGCTCTATTTTAAAGGGGGCCCGCAGTGTCTTATTAAGCAGTGTCTTATTAAGCAGTATTAAGCAGTTCCGGTACGCCAGAGCTACCCTATCAGTGATGATTGATCCTACATTCACGTGTTCAAGAACTAACAACAAAATATCATGCGGGACAACATCAAAAGCCTTTTCTAAATCTATCTGCATAATGGCAAGAGCATACTGATAATCGTCACAACATTCCAAGACGCCTCTCATCGTGTGTATATTTGTGGCGATAGTGCGTCCCTTTATACCACAAGTCTGGTGTGGTCCAACAAGATGCTTAATGACCGACTGTAGTCGACCTGCAAGAACTTTCATTAAAACTATGTAATCCGTGTTGGTTAATGAAATTAGCCTGTATGATGTGACCAGTCTCAGCACTGCTTTTTGGTCCGTCTTAGGAATAAGGACGGTGTGTGTTTCGAGAATGATGGTGGTAATGCCTTGTTCGCAATTGCCACGTCAAACACCGCTTTCAACAAAGGCACCAACTCGTTCTTGAACGTTTTATAAAAATCTGCGCTAAGACAATCCGGACCTGGCGACTTATTAGGACTCAGGTTATCATAGCGTTTTCAATTTCCGCAAGGGTAATAGGTGCTTTTAGAAGTGACTACGTGTCAGCTGATAGTTGAGGCATACGTGACAGATAGTTTTCCATGTAGCCTTTGACATCCACCGGCTAGTATGCAAAGAGCTGCTCGTAATATAGCGCTTGCCATGAGGCAGCGGAAAAATGTCCTATAAACGCGCCCTAGGCAGGCGCGCACGCGCAGACGACGAGATGCGATTCAGACGAGGCGCGAAATCAACGCGATCCCGTGCGCCCGCCAGTATGGTGGCGCCATCTAGTTAAGCCGACTGCAAACCCAGCGTGCCCGACATGTAAGTTGCATATAGCAGTTGCATGCTGCATGTAACTGGACCTGGTTAACTCAAGCAGGCTAGGTGACTCTCCGTCACCATCCCGTTTTAAAAATTCCAATCAACAATCATCATCGTCATCAACAACAACAGCGTACCGTGCCACAGGTCAAGCGATGTGAGATGTGCGCCAAGTATTCTGGAACCGCTTCGGAACACGTTATAGCATCTCCTCGCAAAGTACGAACGGCTGCTGAAGAAGCAAATCGTAGAGCTACGTGCGCGGCTGCACCCAGGCATCATCGGGCTCAGCAGACTGCTGTGCAGAGAGCATTACAAGCCGCAGCTCTCCGTCGACGCCAGGCGGACAGTTCAGATCGTTCTCGTCAAAACCAGGCGAACAGAAGTTGCCGGTAAGACCCTGTTGTGCGTGTTGCCTGAATTGGAGCTACACTTGAGACGCTACACCAGCTTAAGCAGTGATTGTGCTGCGTGTACCTCGCAGGCCTGCGACTTCTTTCTTTTTGGTACAGTGAAGCACGCAAAGATCACTTGTAATTACTATACGACATCCGTGTTCGTAGTGCAGTATCAGCCTGTGACAGGAGCAGCTCGCTGACGAAGATTATCGGTAAATTAGTAAGTTAGTTTAGCACAATTATCCTGATTTCGATTGTTCCAGTTAGCAGAGTATAGGCCAGCTGGACCTATATCATTCACCAAGAAGCTTTAAGTATCAACACAATGAGTTATCGTTGAATTCAGTGTAAGTCGTTTACAAGAAATCTGAGCACACCATGTCTTTACAGCGAAAAACTCAGTGCTCCATGTGGCATGAAATGACCTAATGCATTTTTTCTTATGTTTCCACGGTCGCAGCCATAGGAGCGGGCATGGTGTTCATAGTGGCCCCTACAATTATCAGCGAGCACTTTGTCAAGAACAAGGGCCTCGCGATGGGCCTCAACTTCGCTGGCGTCACCGCTGGCCTTTTCGTATTCCCCAAGCTTCTTGAGCACCTCACCGCCACCTATGGCCTGCGTGGTGCTCTTCTGATCTTTGGGGCCGTCACCATGAACGGGCTTGCATTTAGCCTATTCCCCCGTACCCCTGCTTGGAGAAAAGCTCTCCAAGCGAGAGTCAACTCGCTGTTCAATTTCCTTCGAAAGCCATCGAAGACACAGGAACCAACGAGCTACGCCATGCATTGACAGTGTTCAAACGCCCCGTGTTTTACCTCATAATATACAGCTTTAACGCTTACAGCATTGGATATGAGTGCTACATGTCGCTTTTCGTCGACTTCGCCTCTGATCGAGGGGTAGCGGTGTCCACTGCCGTTACTGTGATGTCTGCAGGAGCAATCTCCGAGATCCTCGGGAGGTTCATTTTGCCGACAGCAGCCGACCGCGGTCTGCTGACGATAAAGACGACCATCGTGCTCACATTGTCTGCCCTGGCGGTGACGTTTCTCGTTCTTCCTTTGCTGCGCTCTCAAGAACTTATTGTCGCCGTAGCCGTCGCCATAGCCTTCACCATCGGCACTGGACTGGTAATATTTCCCGTTACCCTGGCGTCTTACTTCGGATACGAGAAGATGTCAGTATCCTTCGGGATTGTCGTCGCGTCAGCGGGGATGTTATCACTTGTGAAGCCAAGTTTGATAGGTGAGACTTATTCGTGTAACTTTCGCCACGAATTCAGGAATAATTTGTGCTATAATTGGAAATGCACTCAGGTAGCCAGAAGAGTACAAATGTGCATTTCGGCAGTTGAACTCAACATAAAAATAGCATATAACTTAAACACTAAGTATTAAAGAATACCAGGAAGAAGATTGAGGAAAAATTCTTGGCCAGCATAAACGCACAGAGAAATTGTAGGTCTCGTCAAGTGAAGGCTTACCAAGTCGCAGAGAACTCACCATTATGCCTCAACAATTGAAGGGCATTTCAAGAAATATTTCCGAGACAATAGAAGCCCGTTTATTTGAATGGATACTTATGTGTTAATGTCTGAAAAGCTCTGGATTGTTCTAATTCCAGTATAGGTAATTTAAAAGTTATTACACTAGAATTCTAGGATTTGATTCGTACATGAACACGTGGCTATAGTATGCAGTGCTCAACTGTTCCATGACTGATCAACGTACTGCTTGTTCAAATACTCCGTGTTGTCTCAAAAGGGTTTAGATGAAAGATGATCACTACTAGAACAGAACAGGACTTAATTCCCCACTATCATATGTTAACGCTAGTATATCGTAAGGCAGATGTTCCTTCTAATTGTCACTATGCATTGTTGCCTTAACGCAGAGGTATGATTTCTCTACATATGCACGAGCTTGAAAATTTGCAGACGTCATCGACAGTCAAAAAAAATATCACCAACGATTACGATACTCGAGAAGGGGAACTTTGAGTGCAGCTCTATGCGTATTTTCAGTTCATGTGTGAATACTTTGTAATATGATTATTGAGATACACGGTTTTATTAGGAAGAGAACGCTATGAGTAGCGTAGCTGGCGCGGACAATCGATTATTACTGCTGTGCACAAGTTCATTGAAGCATCCGGTAGGTTACGCTTCTAGAGCACCAACGGTGGGACATTTATTTTGCTTAATAATTTTAGTTTATTGTTCTTTTTTGTGTAAAACCTGTGTTAGCAGTTAGTTGCCAAATGCTTCGTTCTAAATGTTGGCCGTAATCCCTCTTGGTATCTTGTTGGGCATATGGTTCAATTCATCCAGTGTGGTCAGTGGGCACGAGCCATGTTTTGAGGCAACAGCCATGTCTCTCGTGCGGTACATTGCAAACGATGTCAAGTGTGGCGCGAACGCATCGATAATCGCGACTGGCAGCGCGTGGGTTGCGCGTGGGCGCCATTCACAGCAACCTTATTTCAGCGTATGCAGCGCTCTGTTTCTGTACAGACGACGCGCGCTACTTTGGCGCCATATCGTAGCCACCGTCGCCGCACCCTCTATCTGGCGCCGCACTACGATTTGCTTCGCATGCTTTCGTTCCGCCAACGACGACAGCGGCCTTTCATAGCGGGGCAGTCGTGCCGCCAGTGTCAGCGGCAACAACACCTAAGGGAGCGTCGCATCGGGCCTTACTCGCAGCCGCTCGCCATCATCCCTTGCAAGAGCAGTGATTCCCGTCACACAAGCTTGTACCGTGGACTGATCTCAGCAGCCGACGCCGCAGACGAGCGTAGCCCTCCCCAGGTCATGCTACCCTGACTTCCTCTCGGATGCGCGCGCATATGAGGTTCGGTCACGCGGCTGAAGATGCCGTGGCCACCGGGCTACTCAGCGCATGCGGAAGCCGTCTCCCGTCCGCTACTCCTCCGTACCCGCCTCATTCTTTCACTGTAACCTCCTCGTCCAATTTCCTCCTCGCGCCCACATCATTCATCTGCCGCTGCGCTCCGCGTTCACTTTAATCTTTCGCTGTGCTCGTCCGCTCGGTCACAAGATATTGAAATGCCGCCGCTCAGCGCAAGAACGGACGCCTAGGAGCTGCGCTCTAAAAGAAAAGCAAACGAAAATGCTCACCACTAATATGTCCTGCTAGCCTACCAAAATGCAAGAATGCGGTTATCCATGCCTCAACGCTTCTTATGGTTCCAATAAAACGAAAGCCGCAAGTACAATTCGCAAAGTGGTCGCTTCCTTGTGATATCAGCCAAAGGAGAGCGAAATGAATAAGTCAAGGCGAGAAGACATGACTTGGCAGGCCGTTACGGCTTTCGCTTCGGGGGCTGTGCGTATGTTTTTATTTGTTTTACTCTAGGGGAATGATTATCGCCGACCTAAGTTCTTGTAGAAAAGAGCAGCTGAAATAAAAAAATAACGTCCATTGCACGTGCAAGTGCTTCACAATTGTGAAGGCGCACAATGGTGGCACAATATCTGGAATTACTTCTCTAACTTGGCATTCAAATTTATCGTCCTACATCGGGAAAATTTACCCGAACCGTTATTCACATGATAAAGGAAAGGGGTAGTCTCGTTACCGTACTCACTGAAACACCTTTTCAAAAAAAAAAAAAGGCGTCGGTTTGTAAGAATTTTCAGAAGTGCAGCACTAAGCATAGAATGCAGGTGCCATCGCGTTCTAGCGTTCTAGCTCCAGTGCCTGACACCCTGATGTTCCTCATTTATAAAACGTGCCCTCCCAGTAATGGTGACGAGTTCGGGCAGCGATTAGCTCTCTTCTTCTCATATCTGGAAACTAGGAGGAGACTTCAGAATTTGTGAAGCCTTGGGGTTTCAGAATTGCTTGTCTCACATGTTCTATCACTTCTGCCCGAAAAGTTGACAGCCAATCAGTATGGTTTTCATCGTGCGCTTTGCAACGACCCTCTTCTTCCTCCACCATCGCCTGACCGCTCCTGATATCTGGTCCATGCAATTCACACAATTGCCAGTAGATTTCAGGCCACTACATCCTTACGGAAGTGCAAGAACGAGATAGCCTCGCCGACCGTATCATGGCTGACTTTTCTTGTTCTGTAATTGTGCAACCATGCGTGCAATGAAAGCCGTTTTTGCATTGACGCATTACTGCATCTTGCTCGGATAATATAGCACCTTTCAGGCCTCGCTAAAATCGAAATTGTTTCCAGCAGGACAATTTTTTAATGAAAGATGTTGCAGAGGTGACAGCCTTATAGTCACTAAGATAAAAGCAGGACAGCGGTATAGAAAACCTAGTGGTGTACTACGACAAAAAACTGATGGTCGAGGTCTGAGAAATAGTCTATATATATATATATATATATATATATATATATATATATATATAATCTACCTATATATCTATCTAAATAGTCTATAAATAGTCTATCTTACAACATAAGCATAGTTATATTTCTGGCGGCCGTGCATGATAAAGAAATTAAGGTAAACTTACCTTTTGAGAGACCCTTGTACACAGTTACGGTGATAGGGAAATAAGTTTGGCATATGTTTGTCTTGCTTAAGGATTTTCGATTTATCGAATCATTTTAGGGTAGCAGCTTCTACACAAGCAAACTTCAATTTTATCGCATTTATTTAGCAAGAAAACTTGATAATCTGAGCATGTCTTTTCCTTTTTGCAGGGCACTTCAGGGACAATGTAGGTGCCTATGACTGGCTATTTGTGATCTGTGGCATTCTCAACGTAGTTGGAGCCAGCTCTTTGGATTGCAGTTCTTGCATGGGAAAGAAGTAGGGGCAAAAAGGAAATTATCAACAATGAAAACGCACCTGGAGATACAGTCGTCACTACGAAATGTAGCAATAGCTTTCTACAAGGAGGTCCGACTTGAAAGAAGAGAAAAGATCGCTGTGGACAGTAGAATGCAATAAAAGGAGGTATTTTTCATGCGACTATGTCTATAGTATGTGCATTATTGTGCAGTTGCAGGCCTCGGCACTATACTCAAATCGCACTGATGAGATATCAGCTGCACATCACCTAGTACTTCTCTGATCATCACTCACGTCCAGCCCCTTTCTATTTCTGTTTGTTTTCCGTACTCTTTACGGCGTGGGGTAACAGATGAGAGGCACGCTCCTCCGGCCAGTCTCTTTACTTTTTTCTCAATAAACGTTATTTTTCTCTATCATGCAATCGTCAATTATCCTTACGCTATGAGAGGTGTAATACGTTTCAAGGGTTGCGAATAAAGTTTATGTGAGTTCGATACTGTATTCTGTTGCGTCGGAGATTGGTGCAGTTCTGTGCCAGGTGCCTTCTGCGAGTGGGCTGGTGAATCCATAATAATGTGAACAGCATCCTTTGTCTACTTGAGCAGCTTTGAGCCGGCATATCTATCTATCTATCTATCTATCTATCTATCTATCTATCTATCTATCTATCTATCTATCTATCTATCTATCTCTCTATCTGTGTAACCTCTTACGCCTACCAAGTGGCCTAATTAAGTTGTCTACATGCTTGAGCCACTAGGTATTTTCCCGTAGTCGTGATGCCGTCGTGGTCGTCCCATAGTCGACATTTCGGCTTTTTGATATGTCGCGTCTCCTATGCCAACCCAGTGGCCCAAGGAAGTTTAATAGCTCGGCCCACAGACTATGGTCGTTGTCGTGATGGCTTCGCGGCCGTTGTATCGCCGTCATTCCAGCTTTGTCATCCGACACTCGTAATGTCGTCATCGACACCCTATCCTCGTCATACACGTACGATCTTCATGCGTTCTTAATCACACCACCATAGAGATGCCGTCGTGGTCGTTCAATTGTCTTCATTCGACCTTTATCACCTATCTCCCTGCTGTCGTTGTCACGCCTTCTACAGTGACCTTGCAGTCAAAGTTGCTTGGACCAAGGCGTTCGGGGTTGTGATGCCACGGTGGTCATTGCTAGTCATTGCAGCTTTGTCACCCGACTGTTGTCATGCTGTTGTAAGAACGCCTTTGTCGTCATAAATCTGTAATGCCGTGGTCGTCACCCTGTCGTTTCATCATTGTCATCGCTTCAGTAAAATCATGCAATTGTCACGCCGTCGTCGTGATAGCGGCTTCGTCGTTCCATGGGTGCCAATCGTTCTTCGTAATTGCATTGTAAGCTTTTTTTATTGAAATAAAAACATTGACAGTCTTGGCATACGCCAAAGAGGGTGAAGGCCAAAGCCTGCGCGCTCAAGAGACATTCATTGAATTACTTACCATTATCATTCAATTGCGTTGTCACTTCTTATTGTTTTTTCGAACCAAAGGTCGCGGGTTCTAGTGCTTTAATTCACGCTGCCTTAATAAACTGTGCCTAAATAACCTCGCCCTAATTAACAACAAAAGTCATGGGTCCGACTCCTACCAGAGGTCGAGGGTGTGACTCTCACCAAAGGTCATGGGTTCGAGTGCCTTAATAAACTCTGTATTATTTAACTGTGCCTTAATAACTTCGCGTTAACCCCAAAGGTAGTGGGTTCGACTCCCACATAAGCTCGAGGATTTCACTCCCACTCAAGGCCGTGGGTTCGAGCACCCGAATTAACACGATGACGATGGTGGCCCGCGCACCATGAAAATTGTTGCTTGAGGGTTGCTTGCTTGACGCGCGCAACATCAGAATCGTTGCGTGAGCGTCTGCATATAGGCAAAACACGATGCCGAGTTGGTGTAGTAAGTGAATTACTACACCTAGTCGTCACCATGTGCGATTTCGCTTCGACGACATGGTTTTCACTGAAGGACATTGAAGATCAACCGAGCGATGAGATATATAAGGCTATCGCCTTAATAAAAAAAAAGAGATGTCACCCTATAATGGTGACTGCTACTCCTTTTACCCATACCAGAAACAGCAATATAAAAATTCAAAACCCCACTCCTACCGGGAACAGGTGCGCACGCGAAGCTTGTCCTGTGAAGGATTACTTCGGCGACCTCGCGCACGTTCACAGGCCCGTTCCCGTTGTCGTTCTTTGAAGGCTGCGTCCTCTTCGCCCTTTGAAGGCTGCGTCCTCTTCGTGCCAGCTGTGGGTGAGGAGGATTACCGGTCGCCAACGGCGGTGAGGAGGAGAAGCTGTCAAGCGCCGGCGCAAGGATAATCCATCACTTCTGCAACTGTGGAGCTTTCGTGTATGACAGCCACACCGACGACGACACGAGTGAGGCAATACAAGCTTCGCTTGAAAACATCACCAGCCCTTCCCCTATCGAGAAAAGGGGGTAAGCGAAGCTTGTTGTGCGTGTACCTGCCCTGCTACTTTTCCTTCCCTTTCGTGCTACTTGTCCTTCCCTTTCCTTCGACTCTTCCTTTCCTTTCGAGCAACTTTTCCTCCCGTTGCGTTGTACGATTCAGTGCTCGTCACTGTTGTCGCTTGTGTTCGATGTCTCGAGTTTGCTCGGCGGCGTGCTTAGCAGCATTCGCCCGCCATTGCGGCTTGCGATTCTTTGAAATTAAATTGCTGGCTGAATAAATGGCTCATACCCCCTTAAGCAATGGCCCATGCCCCCTTAAACGCGGCCTCCCCATATGACGGCAGAAGAGAAGTGAAATTTTACACAGGAATGATGAGCGGCAACGGAGCCAGCTGCGGAAGAAGACGACGATGCTCGAGTCAAAGCTGATGATGATAGTTTTCTGCGTACACCGAGCCTGACACAAGGGAGCTATTAAAGCTTCGCTTAAAAATTAGGTGAGGTTTAACTCTTGTAAACCTAGTTATCACGAGTGAAATGTTCGTTTGGCTTGGATTTGCAAAGACTATGTACACAGTGTTTCATTATTGCACGTTTCCATGCTCGGTAAGCTTCTCCATAACGTGCTAATCTGACCTCCCTTTGCTCCGGTGTTTCAGCAACCAAGTTTGCCTTTACTTGAGCTAGTGCAGCCTGCCGTCTAGCAATGTGTACTGAATGATTGGCTTCAGCCTCTCGGGGGCTTGCGCTGAACGACACGCACAGAAGGCCCAACCGGCGCGCTATCCATTACTAGACTGGGCGGCCAAGCTCCCGCGAAACAGACGTTAAACCCTCGCCTAGTCACGTGGTACCGCAGCGTCGAGGCTGCGAGCGAGCGCAGCTGAGACGCCTCTCCACAGTGGATGACGTGGCGTGACGTCAAACCTGCCCCACTTGCGCTTCGGTTGCTCGCGCTCCTGCGGCTTAAGTTCATTGTGACGCAATGAATGACCTTGCGATTCATGACCTAGTAGAGCTTTGTATCTAATATACGTAGTGAGAAAATGAAAAGAAACAGCGTTACAGGGCCATAAATCCACGCCAAACAGTCCAATACACCGACAAAGATATTGTTACGGGGAGATCTTACAGAAGAGTATAGTTTATTTACACTTTGTACAAGCAGGCTAAAAGTGGGGCAGCAACAACAAAGATGGCGGCCGATAGACTTCACTCCCTTCTCCTCTTGTCCGCTATGCACTGCAACATCGTTTTCTATACCCGCAGGACAACTGGCTCGTAACACTACCCTCCGGCGGCGAAAGCACCGACCCGATGCAACTGAACAAATGAAAACAAAAAAAAATTAACTACCACAAACAAAGCATTAAGGGGTTTCCGGGGCATGATGCGGCTTGAGACAATGAACCTGCACAAGGTCAGTGCAGGGACGAGCAGATGACGAAGGCAGCAGTGAAGTGGTTTGATAAGGCACATCAGTGACTTGGCGGCATACGCGATATGGACCGGTGTACTGAAATAGCAGTAGTTTTAACAGCAAATCTGTTGAGGCCAGCCGTAATTTGTGGTGCGTTGCAAGAAACTACCGAGAAAGAAAAGAAAAAAAGCTTAGTTTCCGAGGCGGGATTCGAACCCGCGTACCCCCGGTTCCCCAGGGAGCGTCGAGCCACTACGCTTTACAGCCACGCCTGCAAAGCATGCATTTATGTGAACTATATGATAGTGTTCGAGCATCGTCGTCTTCGTGCACCGCTGGCGCGTTCGTACGCTCGTGCTCTGCGAGGTGAAAAGGTTTTGCGCGTTATGAGAGGGAGAGAGACGCATTCAGCGAGCGGGTTTCCTGGAATGCCGTGTCGACACTGGAACGCGGTGTCGGTGTTGCAAGCTGCGCTATGCAACACGCAGTGACGGCCGTAAATCCGAGACGCGCCATAAGAGGTTATCATCATCATGAGTAATAAGATGAAAAGTTCACGCGCACTTCCGGAAAATGCTGGGCTACGATCGTCCAGCTTCACTGTTTCTAGCGTTGCGCGGCCGAGTGGAAGGTTAAGCGATTTTTTTTCTTACAGTCCGACACTTCGTGCTGGGTACCATAGGATGACTAGCGATCCACTTGGAGAGTGGGTGGTCCTGCGGTGGCTGTTGAAACGAGACTGCTGGTTAAGCCGGGACTCAGATAATCGAATGCGAGCAACTTGACGTACATGGTCAGCACGGGCAATGGTCTCTCGAGCATATTCACCGGGTGGACACCCACAATAAAGCAACAGGGTGTCCATGGGTAATGTAGGTTTGAGACTGTATAAGAGAAAAAAAAAAACAGAGAATTACCAGCGGTCGCATCCCTGGAAGTGTTGTGCGCAGATGTCAGCATGGCTAACATGTCGGTAAGTGTTCGGTTCAGGCATTCTGTCAAGCCATTGGTCTGTGGATGCTAGGCCGTGGTCAATTTATGATGCGTCGCGCAGGATTTTAGAACGTCATCGATCACATTCGATAGGAATTTCCTGCCAGGGTCAGTTAGCAGTTGCCGCGGAGTCTCGTGCTGGATCCAGTATGACGTTATGCAGCAAGAAGTCTGCAGCGTCGGTGACACAGCTGGTGGGAACTGCTTACGTAATGGCAAACAGCGTCGCATAACCTATGGCAACGGCGACCCACTTGTTGTTAGAAGCGGATAGGGGAAAGGGACCAAGTTAATTGATGCCGACGTGGTGAAATGGCTGGTGCGGAATGTCCAGTGGCTGAAGCTGGCCTGCAGGTGGCAAATTCGACTTTTTGTTGTGCTGACAAAGGTCGCTCGAGGCCACGTAACGGTTACTCTGAGCGGAACATCCCAGGCAAATAGAAACGGCGGCGTGCACGGTCGTATGTGCGTGACACGCCGAGATGTCCCTCCGTTGGTGCGTCGTGAAGCTGGTCCAGGACAGTGGAATGGAGGACAGCTGGAATGACAAGCAACAGGTCAGGATCATCAGGGACTAAACTGCGACGATATAACGTGTCATTTTGAAGTGCAAAATGGCGGAGGGAACGATCAGGAGCGCGAGAGTGCAAGTTTTCGATGATATTGCGTAAAGACGCGTCAAGGCGTTGTTCGGCAGCGATGTTCAATAGTTGAGAGATGGAAAATACACAAGGGCTGGAGTCACTCATACCAGAGTCCGGTGGATCAACCGATTACCGGAGAGGCAGTCGGCATCTTGTTGGAAGCTTCCAGACTTGCAAACCACGGTATATGAGTATTCTTGAAGTCGCAGTGCCCAACGGCCAAGGCGACCAGTGGGACCTTTGAGGGAAGACAGCCAGCAGAGAGCATGGCGGTACGACTCCTGTATGAATCTGCCTCTAGACACAGACGCGTTCGGACGCAACATGTCGAACTCAGCAAGAGCGGTTTCAGCGGCCGCGTCTGGCCGTCGTGACAGGTTTTATGTCGCCCCACCGGGTTACCGGTATGTCCTACCGACATTTCCACCAGGAGAAACTATGAAGGAGTGTAAGTTTTTACGCTGTGACGTGGCTGGGAGACCAGGCCGCCTGAAATATTTCCGTGATCCGCTGCAGAAGTTAGGAGCACTAAAGACGTGGCCGGTTTAGAGGCCTCCTGAATGACGCATGCGTGCCTGATCAAGCTACGAACGCCAGTGGTAAATGAAGCGCTCGTTAACGCGGGTGTCTTGGAGGTCAAAGGGCGTGGCCATTATTGGCCCTGTAAAGCAAGACATGCGGCACCCAAGTAATGTTCCAGATATAGAGGAGCTCCCGATGAGGAGACGCCGGCGGACAGGGTTCAACGCCTGGAGCTGCAGTGGCTGATGGTCCGGCCGACTCGGGCCAAAAAAGAGAAGTACGCCCCAGCGCAAAGGTCAGCCGCAACGCAACCTAAAGAAACTCTGTCAAATTTTTTTTAGGTGGCGTTGGTAAGCGTCGCTCACCCGAGAAAGGCAGGCGACGCAGTTACCTACGCGACGTCATCGCGGATGCCCGTTCAAGCTTTCGTGTCGACAGGCACGCTCAGTTTCTGAACGTTGGAAATTGCTGGATGCCTTACTGTTGATTTACTCTTGCTATTCTTGAAATGCCTTTGTTGCTAGCCCCATTGCCCGAGGGAATGCTGAACGTTAGAGGTTTCGGGGAGAGACGCAAGCAGCGTCAGCTCCGGCGCGTAATGTTGAACGAAGATTTAGATATCTCGGCAATTCAGGAGACTAAAATAGAGAGTAAGAGTCAGACTGACGGTATGGTTGTACAGTTTAGTGACCGCTATACTGTATGCGTTAGCCATGCTGTTGGCACAGCGGCCGGGTGATGTATGTTTATTAAGAAAGGTTTGGGTATAGTGGAAGAAACAGTGATAAATTGTCAGAGTGGACGATTCGTGCTTTCTGACTTTGGATATCGTAACATGAAATTCCGAATAATATGTGTGTACGCACCACCAAAGTAAATGACCGGCTAAGCGTTTTTCATGAAATATTGCAGTACGTGAAAGCAAACAGATGTTTGATAGTGTTTGGAGACTTCAATTGCGTTTTGAACTCGGGCGATCGTTCGCGTGATGGATACTGGGCTAAGCGCGTTGTGTTCCTGAGGGGGGGGGGGGGGGGGGCTATAGGAAGAGCCTTGTTGGAGGACATTGCACATTACGCGAATTGAGGTATTATACTCATTTTCAAGGCAATAGTCATGCAAGGTTAGGCAGAGCTTATTTTTCGAAGAAATTGCCACTATGTGTGATCATTACAAGGTGCTGAACTCAAGGCGTGAAGACCATCGTAAAACCTAGAATAAGTGTGAAACATGGAAATTAAACGCGAACCTCTTAAACGAAGAACAATTTAGAAAACGAGTGAGAACAGAAATTGCTAATGCAAATAGCAACAGTGAAAGAGGATGGGGTGAGCGAAGGGGGAGGTTTAAAGAAGCCGTAAAAATAAGCTCCATAGAGCTAGCAGTAGAAATACACTTCCAAGACAGCCAAGAAGAAAATAACCTGAAAAAAATGCTGCAGGAATTGGTGAATGCTGAAACTGTAACGCCAGGCACCTTTATGGAAGAAATAAAAGGAAGAAAGTGTAAAGTTGATGCTATCGACAAGGAAAAATATCGTGGCGCGGTTGTTCGCGCACGAACGGAAAAGATCTTGGCTGAGGAAATGCCAAAAAAGCATGCTTTGGGAGCTGAGAAAAAAAAAGTATGCGAGGAGGGACGAAATAGTCGAGATTGAATACAATTGGAAAATATCTAGAGATGTGGAAGAAATCAATTGTGCCGTTGAGGAGCATTACAGAGAGCTCTTCTAGTGTAGACTCCCGAGCAAACCAGGTTATGAGAGCCACTTTCTAACTGCTTTACCTGATCAGACGCCGAAGAACCAGAAGGATTATCGTTAGATATCAAAGCAAAGGAAAGTGAAATGGGCATATCCTTAACCCTAGAAAATATTCAGGACCTGACGGCTTAGCAGCAGCTTTTTACAAATCCTTCTGCTGGCAGATAGGCATCGTATTAGAACGTGTTTTTGAGGAGGCGTATCAAGCAGGTCGTCTGCCATCGTCGTTTAAGAGGGCGTATTCAGTCTTGATACCAAAAAGTGATGGTGCGAATAAACTTAACAAAGTGACAGGCTACAGGCCAATTACCTGACAAACGTAGATTATAAAATTATAATTAAGTTATTTGCGAGGAGCCTACAAGGGGTTATTGGTGAGTTAGTAGGACCGCATCAGACCTGCGGGATAAAAGGGAGGTCTATATTTACTAATATCTATGCAGCTCGCAGCATACTCAAAACTTGTGAAGCAGAGATTAGGAAAGTCGCTATGTTACCAATTTATTTAGAAATGCATTCGGCAGGGTACGTCACAATCTCCGGTTTTCAGTTCTAGATTACGTAGGATTTGGACCATCTATAAAAGAGTGAGAGACAATGTCATATAATAACTGCAGAACTAACCTCAACATCAACCATGCACTAACTTAAAGGATTGAATTACCCTGCTCTGTGCGTCAGTGGTGCCCCTTGTCACCACTTTTGTTCACAATATATCTAGAGGCGCTATGTAAAATAAAAATTATTGATAGTCCGGATGTGCACGGTTTCCGCCTAGAAGGATATGGCGTGCATTTTTTAGCTGACGCTGATGAAATTGTTGTTTTATGCTCTGATAAGGAAGGGAGGAAGGAAAGAGTGGAGGAGGAAAGCAGAAAGGTTAACCAGTTTAGCACAACCGATTTACTACCCTACACATGGGAGAGGGATGGGGGAGAATGAAAGATGGGGAAGAGAGAGAGAGCACATAGCACAGCAGACACATCATCAGTTGCAGTCCGTCACTCTTGCGTGGTACACGACATCACTGTCACAGCCGCTTGTCCAAGCAGTTTCTTTCAAAAACCTAAGCAGTCCCTTTGTCGCCTTCACCTGCGATGTCTTCTGTCGACACGTGAGAACCGTTTCAACTGGCATTGGTCTATTGTCAAGGCGCGCTAGAACGGACGCCAGGGACTGTCTCTGAGCATTATATTTAGGACAGTCGCATAGAATGTGTTCTAGCGTCTCCTCGCAAAGACAGGCATTGCAGAGAGCGTTGTCAGCCATTACAATTAGAAATGAATAAGATTTCGTAAATGCCACCCTTAGCCATATGCGATAAAGCAGTGGCCTCTCTTCGGCGGAGTCCAGTTGGCATACAGAGATGCATCAAAGATGGCAGGTGGTATTGATGATTGCTCCGGTTGGTCTGGCTGCTTGTTGTGCACCATAGAGAGATCGTCATCTCCTGTTCAAAAACTCGAAGTCTGTTAGCTCCGTCGGACCGTGAAAGTGGTATGGCCTCTTCCTGTGAGTCTTCAAGAGCTGCCCGAGCAGCATTATCGGCGTCTTCATTCCCTAGGGTGCCGCAGTGGCTTGGCAG
>NC_051156.1:108410164-108443510 GCF_013339745.2 Dermacentor silvarum | reverse complement strand
TTATGTCGCCCTCAGACGCCCCTAGAGGCAGTGTCAGTTCGGGCAATTCTTTTCAGTAAGTTGGTAACCGTATGCACCATTTATATACCCCCGAATCATCATCTCGAGAAAACAGCTTTCCATAGCCTCATTGATCAGCTTCCCGAACCCTACATACTCGTGGGAGATTTTAACGCTCATAACACGATGTGGGGAGACTCACGATGCGATACGAGAGGTAGATTCATAGAAAAATTCCTCGTGAACTCCGGTGCATGCCTCTTCAATAAAAAGGAGCCAACCTATTATAACCTTCATCACAATTCATACTCATCAATAGACTTGGCGATTGGTTCTGCTTCCCTTTTTCCCGACTTGGAATGGAGTCTCCCGCAGGGGCGTCTGCGTAAGCAGGCGTTTGGTGTGTTGCGACACCACGGACCCGAGCACACGAGGGCTGGACCCTCCCGCGTGTAGCCGTGCGCGGCTTAGCTGTGTCTGGGGAAAGATGGATCCTGGGGGTTGAGCCGATGCTGGGTGTTCGGACCTTTAAGGCCCCCCGGCGGAGGCAACACACCTCTTCGGCCTCTGCTTCACATAGACGGCACCTCCAGACTGACCCACCTGGAGGAAATCGGCAGTCGCATTTTCCTGTCTCTCTCCTCTAATCTACGTCTCTCTCTCACACTTTTTGGTCTTTCCTGTCTTCTTCTCTCTTCCATTTACTTCCTTTTTTCGCTGGCGGCAAGGGTTAACCGTGTGTGGCTACCCTACCTTGGGTACACCATATTTGGTTATAGTAGCAGCGTACGACTGGCGTCGTGCAGACTTGTGTACAAGCTCTGCTGCGTCCCCTCGTTGGGCTCCGTGGTGGGTGGTCGGCGCTGTTGCCGAATATACACACCTTCTTATGGCAGCGCAATCCTCTATTGTCTATGATCGGCCTCTGAAAAGAGGCCGCACCGAAGCAACGTTCCAGTTCTCCTTTCGGAGCAACACCCCAACATTCCCCAAGTACCATGTAGTCCGTAGTGAAAACAACACACCCGTAAGAAAGCTCTCCCCTTTCCTGGTGGCCAAGTGCCTAAAAGACAAAATTGGACCGACATATAAAGCCTAAAAAATGTCTAGCGGGGACCTGCTCCTAGAACTAAATGACAAAGACCAAGTACAAAAGCTCTCGGAACTTACCAGTATTGGCGATGCCACAGTTACAATTTCAGCCCACAGAACTCTAAATACAAGCAGGGGTGTGATATCCGAGGAGGACTTCCTTGGCTTGAGCGATGAAGAACTGCTGGAGGGTTTCCAGGAACAAAACGTGACCAAAGTACAAAGAATTGTCATCCGCAGAAATGATCAAGAAATTCCCACAAAACATGTTATACTCACCTTTGGAACAAGCGAAATGCCTACCTCTCTCAATGCAGGATATGTAAAAGTAAATGTCAGGCCATATATCCCGAACCCCAGACGATGTTTCAAGTGTCAAAGGTTTGGGCATGCTTCACATGCATGCCGAGGACAAACAACCTGTGCTAAATGCAGCTCAAATGATCATCAATCTGACAATTGCACTTCTTCTCTACACTGTGTAAACTGCAAAGGGGACCATGCAGCTTACTCGCGGTCCTGTCCTTGCTGGAAAAAAGAAAAAGAAGTAATTGCACTAACTGTGAAAGAAAAAATCTCGTTCTACGAAGCTAGAAAGCGATTGTCTTACCTTTCTAGAAGAAGTTATGCCGAAGTGACGCAGGTGGGGGCAGCGTCACAGAGGCCTCGGGAGTCCTGCGGGCCCACACACAGTGGCCCTGCAGTGACCCCTCCCGCCCCCGTGGTGGAAGCAGTCAGCGCTGCTCCACCCTCTTCGAAGGGCCCGCAGACACCAGTCTCGCAGGGCCCTAAAATCAATCGAACCCCAAGGCCCGAGACACGTGTCTCGGCGCCCAACTCTCGGTCCTCCAGCGCCTCAGGGAGAGCGATGGAGGTCGACTCAAAAACCCCGGTGTCGTCGACGCCGAAGGACAAGCGCTCTCTCGAGCGCGCAAAGAGGGACAAAGTCCCAATAACCACACTAATTAAGAAAGTGGTAACCTAAAGGTTATCGCTCCTTTGTATTAGCCTTCTCCACATCTATGTCACCTAACATCTTATTCAATCGTAATGCCATCTTTTACCTTTCAGTCTTAAAATGGCTTTTATTATCCACTGGAACTGCAGAGGACTATTACGCAACTTAGGTGACATCAAAGACATGCTAAATAACTTCTCTCCTGTAGCCTTGTGCTTGCAGGAAAAAAACCTAGGCGAAAAACATAAAATTTTTTTAAAAGGCTACACTGTGGTACGGCGCGACCGTACCCAGGCGAGCCGGCTTTCGGGTGGTGTAGCCATTGTTCTGCAGGGAGGTATAGCAGCCAGAGAAATTGCCATTAACAGTCACATAGAAGCCGTTGCTGTCACCATTTTAGCACACAAAACCATCACCATTTGCTCACTATACATTCCACCACACGCACATTTTACTGTAAGAGACCTAGAGTTAATTTTAAACCAGCTACCTGAACCTTTTTTAATAGCGGGTGATTTTAACGCACATAACACGTTATGGGGTAGTAAAACAAACGACACCAGGGGACAAACACTTGAAGATTTTATCTTAACAAATGACATATGCCTCTTAAACACTGGTGCTGCAACTTACTGCTCCCCAAGCACAGGAGCTATGAGCTGTCTAGATCTGGCGCTGTGCTCCCCATCCATCTTTGACGACTTCCAATGGAGTGTAATCGACAATCCCTACGGTAGTGACCATATGCCTTCTATCATTCAAAAAACATCCCTTCTCCCTACCACACCATCAAGATCACCCCGTTGGAAACTCCATCTAGCAGACTGGCCTCTCTTCACTGAAAAGGCCAGTCTGGATGACATACCAGATAGTCTAAATATAGATGAACTAAATGAAAAAATTACTGCTTGTATACTTGCTGCAGCAGAACAGACAATACCTCAATCCTCTGGCTTTTTAGGAAGTAAATTAAAACCCTGGTGGACGAACGGATGTACAGAAACTAAAAAGCTACAAAACAAAGCGTGGGGTATCTTTCGGCGATACCCAACACAAGATAACCTCCTATTTTTCAAAAAAGCAAAAGCGAAAGCCAGGTACACACGCAGGCAAGCCGAAAGACAGTCATGGAAAAAGTATGTATCATCCATAAATAGCTCGATAACATCCAAAAGAATGTGGGATCAACTTCGTAAGTTTAGAGGGACCTACACTCCTTACACGATCCCCATACTCTCACCTCCAGGCAAGCAAACAAACTTAGAAGAACAAGCAAATATATTAGGGCAGCATTTCCATAACATATCAAGCTCAGTAAACTACTCTCCTAAATTTCAAAGATATAAGCAATCAGCAGAAAAACAAAAGCTTCCGACAACAGGAAGTTCCGAGAGATCGTATAACGCCCCCTTAACACTCCAAGAAATCAACAGAGTACTCACTACTGGCAAAAAGACAGCACCCGGTCCGGACAGAGTGCATTATGCAATGCTCGCACACCTATCCCCTAAAGCAGTGGAGACCTTGCTTCGTTTCTTCAATGTAATCTGGGAAAAGGGAAAAATGCCAAATGAGTGGAAGAAAGCTATTATAGTCCCTTTCTTGAAAGCTGGAAAACATCCCACAACAGCAACCAGCTACAGACCTATAGCACTTGAACTCCAACAAACAGTTATAAACATAAGATTGACATACGTCCTTGAAACCGAGAACCTGCTGGACAACCACCAGAGTGGGTACAAGAAAGGTTGCTCTACAACAGACCACCTAGTTCGGTTAGAACATGAGATACGTACTGCTTTTCTACACAAACAGTACTGTCTCACAGTCTTCTTCGACTTAGAAAAAGCGTACGACACAACATGGAGGTTTGGTATTCTGAGGGACTTAGCGGAATTAGGAATCCGCGGTAGAATGCTTAAATGTCTAGCTGATTTCATGTCCGACCGAACCTTTCAAGTGCGTTTAGGAACGGTGCTGTCACGCATATTCATTCAGGAAAATGGTGTGCCGCAGGGATGTGTATTAAGCACAACACTGTTTGTCGTAAAAATGAACTCCGTAAATAATGTAATCCCACCCTCTGTAATGCACTCGTTATATGTGGATGATCTACAAATTGCGTGTCGTGCATCGAACATGGCAACCTGCGAACGGCAAACTCAAATCGCATTAAACAAGCTCACACAGTGGGCATCTGAAAACGGTTTTCGTTTCTCAACGGAAAAAACTATTAGTGTTGTCTTTTCACAAAAAAGAGGCCTACAACCAGATCCCATCCTTAAGTTACAGGAAGCCGTCCTTCCGGTAAAACAAGAACACAAGTTTCTGGGTATTCTGTTTGATAAAAAGTTGAACTTTCTGGCCCACATAATTTGTCTTAAAATTAAAGGGAATAATGCACTTAACATCCTCAAAGTCTTGTCCCGGAAGCGCTGGGGCTCTGACCGTAAATGCCTGCTACACATATACCGCTCTTTAGTACGCAGCATATTAGACTATGGTAGCATCATATATGGTTCAGCCAGACCATCTTACATCCGACGACTTGACCCGATTCATAACCTTGGACTGCGACTGGCAAGTGGTGCTTACAGAACATCACCTGTCCAGAGTCTATACACCGAATGTAATGAGCCTCCTTTACAGCAGCGCAGGGCGCTACTAACGTTTTCCTATATACTCAGAATCCAGTCATCACCAGAACATATATGCTACAACATCGTCACACAGTGCAACTCACGCTTACACTACACAAATAAACCGAACATGATTAGACCACTTCTGCTGCGATATGAGGAATACTGTCGCGATTATGACATTCCTCTTGAGGTCCTTCAGGTTGCTAAAAGGCCACAACGATTACCCCCGTGGTGCGAACTCATACAGTTATGTGACTGGGCATTAACCCCTCTAAAGAAAAATGACACCCCGCACGAACACATCATACAAGAATTCCGCGCTCTTCAGCAGAAATATAAAAATTACATGGAATTTTACACGGATGGCTCTAAAACAAAAGAACACGTTGGAGTGGGGATCGTGACAAGAAATTCCGAAACAAGCATTAGACTACCACAGCACGCCTCTGTTTACACGGCCGAGGTCTACGCAATATGGACCGTAGTTAAAAAGATCATCGCTGACAAACACGAAAACACAGTCATATACACTGATTCCTTAAGCACACTGAAGGCTCTACATGTGAAATCTGAATGTGAACCCCTATTAGGGGATATTTTAAATCTGGTAACATCAAACAAGTATGGCAGATCAATCAGGTTTTGCTGGGTACCAAGCCATGTTGGAATACCGGGTAATGAAGAAGCTGATAGATGCGCGTCAATGGCAGCACACAAAGACATAACAAACACAACACTCCCATATAGAGATTGTATCCGTGCGATTCGGAAGGCCTTGAGGTCAAAATGGCAACACGAATGGGATCATTATACCAACAACAAGTTACATCTCACTAAACCCGTATTTGGTGAATGGAATTCATGTAGTCATCAGGAACGGTTCATTGAAGTAGTCTTATGTCGACTACGGATTGGGCACACACACCTCACACACAACTTTTTACTCACAAAAGAAGACCCACCTATATGCGAGAATTGCCATGAACCGCTCACAGTCATGCACATTTTACTGACATGTAAACATTTCGAAACAGAGAGACGAAACCTTTTGCAGAACTTATACAAATTATACATACCGTTACACCCTGCCTTAGTTTTAGGAGATGATGCACTAGTGCCATTACCACACCTTTTTAAATTTCTAGAAGTTACTGGCTATTTAAACAGGCTATAGACAAACACAGCCTTTGCTGTTTTAAAATGTTTATTCATAACACCTTGTGTTTGGCGCAGCATAGCCTTAGTCGCTTTTGCGCCACTAAACCCCAATTAACTAACTAACGAATGGAGTGTAATCAAAAACCCATTCGGAAGTGACCACTTTCCAATCACACTAAACTAACTCCCTTCCGCATGTCCCTAGGTGGAAACTAGCTTTTTAAAGGAAACTTTTTAAAGAATCGACATTTATATCACGAGATTTTATCAGCGAATTTAGCATAGACGACGCAGTAGCGTATTTTACCGCTTTTATCATCGACGCAGCAAACAAGTTCATTCCACAATCAAGCGGTAGCTCATCCAAAAGACGAGTGCCGTGGTGGAATGATGAGTGCAAGGAGGCGCGGAAAAAACAAAATAAAGCGTGGGGCATACTCCGTCGATCCCCAACTGCAGAAAATTTGATGGAATTTAAAAACATAAAATCACAGGGAAGGCGAACGCGACGACAAGCTAAAAGGGCAAGCTGGGAGAGGTTCCTATCGAGTATTCATTCATACAGGAGGCAAAAGTATGGAATGGGCTCAGGAGGCTTAAGGGACAACAAATTCATCCATTGCCCCTGGTGGATAAAGAAGGAAATAAGTTGGAAGACCAGGCTGACGCTCTTGGTGAACACTTCGAGCGCGTGTCTAGTTCCACCCACTATTCGGAGAGCTTCCTGAAATATAAAGCAATAGAAGAACGTAACCCTCTGAACCGGAAATGTAGCCCAAATCAACCTTATAACCGTCCTTTTGGTATTGCCGAACTTAAAGCCGCCTTGTCAGCTTGTCAGAGCTCTGCACCGGGTCCGGATAGAATCATGTACGATATGATCAAACACTTGCACTGCGACACGCAAATCACACTACTCACACTTTTCAATACCATCTGGGCTGCTGGGTATCTTCCATCTAAATGGAAAGAAGCTATTGTCATCCCAGTTTTGAAGCACGGTAATGATACTTCATTGCTGACCAGCTACTGGCCTATAGCACTTACGAGCTGCCTTTGCAAGGTTTTTGAGAAAATGATCAATCACCGTCTTGTACATTTCTTAGAGTCGAACAAAATGCTTGACCCATTTCAATGTGGCTTTAGGGAAGGCCGATCTACAATCGATCACCTCGTGCGCATCGAAGCAAACATCCGTGATGCATTTGTACACAAGCAGTATTTCTTGTCTATATTTCTTGATATGGCAAAGGCGTACGATACGACGTGGCGGTACGGGATCTTACGAGACCTGTCGCACATGGGCATTCGAGGTAATATGCTTAGCACTATAGAAAGCTACCTGTCTAACCGTACTTTTCGAGTCAAAGTTGGTAACGTATTGTCCCGCCTATTTATTCAAGAAACTGGTGTGCCACAAGGGGGCGTGCTTAGTTGCACCCTTTTCATTGTGAAAATGAATTCCCTTCACAAAGTCATTCCATCCTGAATGTTTTATTCAATATATGTCGATGATGTGCAGATCGGATTTAAGTCTTGTAACCTTGCAATATGCGAGCGTCAGGTTCAGCTCGGACTGAACAAAGTGTCAAAATGGGCAAATGAAAATGGTTTCAAGCTAAACCCTCTCAAAAGCTCCTGTATACTCTTCTCTAGAAAGAGAGGCTTAATACGAGATCCAGATATCATGCTGCATGGACAACGCATACCAATCAACACTGAACACAAATTTTTAGGCATTATACTTGACACAAAACTAACCTTCATTCCTCATATCAAGTACCTCAAAGCTAAGTGCCTGAAAACAATGAACATCCTGAAAATACTGTCACACACAACATGGGGTAGCGACAGAAAATGCCTCATGAACCTCTACAGGAGCCTTGTACGATCGCGGTTAGACTACGGCGCAGTAGTGTATAACTCTGCTACCCCCAGTGCTCTGAAGATGCTGGACCCTGTGCATCATCTTGGTATCCGCCTCGCCACCGGTGCCTTCAGGACAAGCCCTATTCAAAGCCTCTATGTTGGATCGAACGAATGGTCCCTTGATCTACAACGATCATATTCTACTTTTAATTACTTTCTGAAAGTACACACTGATAAAGACCATCCTTGTTATCCTACCATCAGCGATATGACCTCTGCAACACTTTTTCATAACAAGCCTGCAGCAAGAGAGCCACTCTCCGTGTGAGGAGGATGAGCGAAGATATGGGCGTTCCGCTTCTTGAAAATCGCCTAATGGCTCCTGCTAAGCCGTTACCGCCGTGGTTGTGGCAGATCATTGACTGCGACACGTCATTTGTTGAGGTAACCAAGCACGCTCCAAAGGCCCACATTCGTATGCATTTTCGAGAGTTACAATTTAAGTACTCGTGCCCAGAATACTACACAGATGCGTCTAAATCGCATGCCGGCGTGTCTTATGCAGCCGTCGGCCCATCCTATTCGGAGTCAGATGTTCTTCATCATCATACAAGCATCTTTACAGAAGAGGCGTATGCACTATGGTGCGCTGCGAAACAGATCAAGCAGTTAAAACTACATAAGGCGGTCATATATACAGACTCGTTAAGCGTCGTTAAAACTTTGATGTCATGTTGCAAACACAAAAATCCAGTAATTACGGAACTTTTCTCACTCCTATGTACTATTTATGCCTCTGGCCAACATGTAACGGTATGCTGGGTGCCTGGACACAGAGGTATTGAAGGTAACGTGCTAGCAGACCGAATGGCAACTTCCTTAGATACAAAATCTTGCAACCTGTCCATAGCTGTTCCAGTTATAGACCTAAAGCCATACTTGCGGAAAAAACTGAGAACGTACTGGCAACATAAGTGGGACGCTGAAATCCTTAATAAGCTCCACGTGATTAAGCCACATTTAGGGCACTGGCCATCACTGACCAACTCGAGACGAAGTGATGTCCTATTCTGTCGTCTCAGAATAGGGCACACTTATGGTACACATAGTTTTTTGTTGACTGGCGGTGAACCTCCAATCTGTAGTAGATGTGGGAACACCCTCAGTGTTCAGCATGTCTTCCTGGAATGTCGCGAAGCACAAGCCGAGAGAGAAAAACACTTCCCTTTAGCATATAGGCAGTGTATACCGCTTCACCTGACACTGTTTCTAGGCAGAGAACCGCTTTTCGACATGAAATCTGTTTTAGCATTCTTAAGTGACGTCCATACGCTCAACGTATTCTGCCCAAGAAATTAGTAGCACGGCCTCCTGCGAGAGGCCGCTGTTGCGATGTCAACCCTTGTTTATAGCACATGCCTCCGGTCCCTTGTACTCAAGGTACCTGGTGAGGCTGTTGTGCTACTCGTTGTCAAGCATCACCTTTTCATATTTAAATACATGTTACCACAACCTTGTTGCACATTTCATACTCATTGCATACCCCACTTCAGTCACTATCATTATTTTACTACCTATATGTTTTACGCCATTTACAGCGACAGTTTTTAGGCCCCTTTACAGCCATGTCACATCTACCATTAGAAACTCATTGCGTGCGTCATAGCAGCTCATCGATTACATTACCATTTCTCATGGCGCTCTTTGGCCATACTTGTCCCTTGCGCCATAAAACACCACACATCATCATCAGACTGGACGCTTTTCACACAAACTGCCAAAATAGAAGAGCACTTTTCAGCCGATCTAGGCGTCGATGAAATTAATGATAGATTTACGAGTTGCATAATCACGGCAGCTGAAAGAGCCATACCCCCATCTACTGTACAGTATCGGAAGAAACTAAATCCGTGGTGGACAGAGAATGTACCCAAGCAAAGAAAGAACCAAATAAGGCCTGGGGAAATCTTCGTAGATACCCGACATACAACAACCTAATTAACTTAAATTAATTATCAATTTGTTAATTAATTAATTAACAGAAAAAAATCCCATGCACGATACATCCGTAGACAAGCCCAAAAAGACTCTTGGCGGAAATACGTCTGCACAATCAACAGTTCAGTCTCCTCCAAACGCATATGGGAACAGGTAAAAAAATTCAAAGGGGATTACTCATCCTACACAATTCACTTACTCTCAAATCCAGGTATACATACAACACTCGACGAACAAGCAAACATTCTGGGGGAACACTTCTACAAAGTATCAACTTCAGCCAACTATAGTCGCGTACAACTTTAGAAGACCCCCGCAGGGGCGTCTGCGTAAGCAGGCGTTTGGTGTGTTGCGACACCACGGACCCGAGCACATGGGGGTTGGAACCTCGCGCGTGTAGCCGTGCGCGGCTTAGCCGTGTCCGGGGAAAAGAGGATCCTGGGGGTTGAGCCGATGCCGGGTGTCTGGACCGTTATGGCCCCCGGGCGGAGGCAACACACCTCTTTGGCCTCGGCTTCACGTAGACGGCACCCCCGGACTGACCCACCCGGGGGAAATCGGTAGTTGCCTTTTCCTGTCTCTCACACCTTAAACCTACACAATCAAACTTTCTCCGGCAATACGCCATTTTTCGTAAAGACCGCGATGACACAGTCGTGTCTTCCGGTGGTGTGGCTATTGTAGTCGACAGAGGTATTGCCTGCCGGGAACTAAAACTTCGTACGCCCCTAGAGGCAGTTGCTGTCCGAGGGGTGTTGTTTCACAAGCTGATCACTATCAGCTCTATATACATCCCTCCCAATTATCAACTACATAAAACTGAATTTCAAAACTACATAAATGAACTTCCGGAGCCATACATAGTTCTCGGAGATTTCAATGCACATAACACCTTGTGGGGAGACTCGCGTTGTGATGGAAGAGGTCGCCTAATTGAAAACTTTCTTTTTTCCTCGGGAGCATGTTTACTTAATAAGAAAGAGCCAACGTACTACAGCGTGGCGCATAATTCATACTCCTCCATAGATTTGAGTATCGTGTCGAGTACACTAATTCCGTACCTGCAGTGGTCCGTTCTGAAGAACCCCTTTGGGAGCGACCACTTCCCAATTATGCTAGGCTTAACAGAACATGATAGATGCTCGCCACACGTTCCCCGATGGAAGGTTGACTCGGCTAACTGGGAACTTTTCCGACAAATAACATATTTAGGCCGGGATGACATTGCCTCTCTTAACATAGACGATGCTGTGGCGTACATAACACGTTTTATCACTGACGCTGCAGAAAGGTGCATACAACAAACTAATGGACTAGCTAATAAGCGTCGCCTGCCTTGGTGGAACGAGGAATGCCAAAAAGCACGTAAAAAGCAAAACAAGGCCTGGGGATTGTTTCGCAACTCCCCAACAGCCGAAAATTTGATTAATTTTAAACAAGCAAAATCGCAGGGCAGGAGAACGCGCAGACGTGCTAAAAGAGAGAGCTGGGAAAAGTACATCTCCAGCATAAACTCGTATACAGATGAAACGAAAGTCTGGAATAGGGTAAATAAATTAATAGGTCGGGAGTCACATCCCCTACCCTTAGTAAATAGCCAAGGTGATAGCCTGGAAGACCAGGCGGATAGTCTAGGCAAACACTTCGAATATGTATCGAGTGAATCGCACTACACACAATCTTTCCTGAAGTTCAAAGAACGCGAAGAGCGGCAGCCCCTTAATCGCAAAGGTTCATCAAATGAGGCTTACAATCAACCATTTAGCTTAGCCGAACTTAAAGCATCTCTCGCTTGTTGTAACAACTCGGCGCCAGGTGGCGATCGTATCATGTATGAAATGGTTAGATACCTACACCCTGAAACACTGAAAACACTCTTATCTCTGTTTAATGCCATGTGGGCGGCTGGGTGTATCCCGTCCTCATGGAAAGAAGCCATAGTCATCCCTATACTTAAACAAGGCAAAGACCCGTCCTTAGCCAGCAGCTACAGGCCAATAGCTCTAACGAGCTGCCTGTGCAAGCTGTATGAAAAAAATGATACACCGGCGTTTAATCAGTTTCCTAGAAAATAACAAAATACTAGACCCCTTCCAGTGTGGCTTCCGAGAAGGTAGGTCGACAATAGACCACCTTGTTCGCATCGAGGCAAACATCAGAGATGCATTTATTCATAAACAGTTTTTACTCTCTGTATTTATAGATTTAGAGAAAGCGTACGACACGACATGGCGCTTCGGAATTCTGCGAGATCTTTCTGGGATGGGGGTCCGCGGAAATATGTTAAACACAGTCGAAAGCTACTTGTCTAACCGCACGTTTCGCGTAAGAGTGGGCAATGTTTTATCTAGAACATTCACCCAGGAGGCTGGCGTGCCGCAAGGGGGTGTACTTAGTTGCACACTCTTCATTGTAAAAATGAACTCCCTGCATACAGTGATTCCACGCAGCATGTTTTATTCTGTGTACGTTGATGATGTGCAGATAGGTTTCAAATCATGTAACATCGCTATCTGTGAACGACAGGTGCAGCTTGGATTAAACAAATTGTCTAAATGGGCGGATGTAAATGGGTTCAAAATAAACGCACAGAAAAGTACATGCACACTCTTCTCAAACAAAAGAGGTGTGACACCGGTACCAAATCTCACGATCAATCGAGAGGAACTGTCCGTGAGCAGTGAACACAAATTCCTGGGCATAATTCTGGACTCTAAGCTTACCTTCATCCCCCATCTTAAATATCTGAAGACAAAGTGTCTGAAGACTATGAACCTTTTAAAAATTCTCTCGCACACAACATGGGGTAGTGATCGAAAATGCCTCCTAAACTTGTACAACAGTCTTGTCCGCTCGCGCCTTGATTACGGAGCTATAGTTTATAACTCCGCAACGCCAAGTGCATTAAAAATACTAGACCCCATTCACCATTTGGGTATCCGCCTCGCGACCGGTGCTTTCCGAACAAGCCCGATCCAGAGTCTCTATGTAGAGTCGAACCAGTGGTCACTCCATCTGCAGCGTTCATATAGCAGTTTCGTATATTTTCTGACAGTACAAGCAAATAACGAACATCCTTCTTATTCCACCATAAACGATATGACCGCCGCTGCACTCTTCCATAACCGACCTGCAGCGAGGAAACCGTTTTCTTTACGTGTAAGGAATCTTAGTGAGCAAATGGGTGTTCCAGTGCGAGAACATCGCCCTATGGCTCCTGCTAAATTGTTACCGCCGTGGCAGTGGCAGATCATAGAGTGCGACACATCGTTCGTAGAGGTCACGAAAGACGCTCCAGATGCGCACATTAAAATGCATTTCCTAGAGCTTCAATCCAAGTACTCGTGTACAGAGTTTTACACGGACGCTTCTAGGTCACATGCCGGGGTTTATTATGCAGCCGTCGGCCCATCTTTTTCGGAATCCGGTGTGCTCCACCCGGAAACAAGTATCTTTACGGCTGAGGCCTATGCACTATTGTCAACTGTGAAGCATATAACGAAAACAAAACTTCAAAAAACAGTTATATTTACAGACTCTCTAAGCGTTGTGAAAGCCCTGATGTCACTCGGCAAACACAAAAATCCTGTACTCATTGAGCTCTATTCCACTCTATGCAGAGCGTATATATCCTACCAGCATGTCATTATATGCTGGGTGCCGGGCCATAGAGGCATTGAGGGTAATGTGCGAGCTGATCGAATGGCCACATCAGCTGCATTGCACACTAGTAATCCTACAGTAGCTGTTCCTGCAACAGACTTGAAGCCTTTCTTGCGAAAGAAGCTACGAAGCCACTGGCAACGCTTGTGGGACGCTGAAACAAATAATAAACTTCACATGATTAAACCACAGTTAGGTTTCTGGCCCTCAGCTACGAAAACACGACGAATTGATGTCCTATTCTGTCGTCTCAGAATAGGACACACGTACGGCACCCACAATTTTTTACTCACTGGTGATGAACCACCAACCTGTGGTAGATGTGGTGAGAGGCTGACCGTCCTCCATGTCCTCGTGGAGTGTCGTGAAGCCGAAGCCGAGAGAAGGAAACATTTTCCTGTAGCATACCGCTACAATATCCCTCTGCATCCCATGCTGTTTATTGGTGAAGAACCGCTTTTTAATGCCAAAGCAGTCCTCGATTTTTTAATGATGTTGTGCTACATGTTATTAGCCCAATAAGTTCGTAGCGCATCCTCTCTCCAGAGGATGTTGCTGTGATAGTTTTTTATAGCACATGCCTCCAGGCCCTTGTGGTTCAAGGGCTCTGTTTAGGTAGTAGTGCTTCTTGCCAATTACTGTATCTTAAATATTTTAAATGTACAATTTTTCTTTCTGAATGCATTCCTCATTTCATAGTACACATCATTAGTCATTGCCATGATTTTAGTACATGTATATTTTACGCACTTTACAGCGATTGTTTTTAGGCCCCTTTACAGCCCCGTCACATCTACTTCTCAGAATTCATCACTTCACTGCGAACTAACAAACACTGGCATGGCGCTCTTTGGCCACACCTGGCCCTTGCGCCACTAAACCACACACATTCATTTTCCTGTCTCTCTCTCCCTCCAACCTTCGTCTTTCTTACTTTCACTCTTTCCTGTCCTCTCTTTATTTTCCTTTCACTTCCGATTTCGCGGGCAGCAAGGGTTAACCTTGTGCATTATATCCTGTCTGGGTATATGTATTTGGTTATAGTGGTGGCGTACAGTTGGCGTTTGCAGGACCTGTCCCTTACAGACTCTGCAGCGTCCCCTTGTTGGGCTCCATGGTGGGTGGCTGGCTATCCATATATCCCACATATATGGATAGCTCCTTTCTTGCACTTGCTGATCACCGCTCGAAACGGGGGCGCACCGAAGAAGTATTCCAATTTTTTGGCCGACCAATTGAGAACTTTCCACGATACCACGTGGTACATAGTGAGAAAACTGACAAGTTCGTGAGAGTGATCTCACCCTTTATTGTTGCAAAGACTCTGACAGAGACTATAGGACCCGGGTACAAGGCGACGAAGATGGCCAGCGGTGATCTCCTTCTGGAACTCCGCGATTAGAAACAACATGATAAACTACAGAATCTAGTGTCGTTTGGAAATTTTCCTGTGACTGTGACCCCGCACCGCACCATGAACACCACCCGCGGTGTTATTTCTGATGACGACATGTTGGAGCTCACTGAAGACGAACTTCTGGAAGGATTTAAGGAACAAAATGTTTTGGCTGTAAAACGAATCAAGATGAGGCGCGATGGTAAGGAGATTCAGACAAAGCACATAATTGTTACTTTTGGTTCAAGTGTTCTACCCGAAACCATTGAGGCCGGATACGTCAAACTACGTGTCAGGCCATACGTGCCAAACCCGCTCCGATGCTTCAAGTGCCAAAGATTCGGCCACAGCTCGCAGAACTGCCGAGGCCGACTGACATGTGCCTTGGAACACACATCTGAATCGTGTGAAAACTCTGTCCGCTGTGTGAACTGTGATGGGGAGCACGCCGCATACTCGCGGTCCTGCCCGTCGTGGAGGAAAGAAAAGGAAATTGTGACTATAAAAGTGAAAGAGAATATTTCATTTAAAGAGGCACGAAGGCGGGTGACCTACCTGTCTAAAACCAGCTTTGCCGATGTGGCGCGTCAGGGGGCAGCGTCACAACCGTCTCCGGCTGCTGTGCGGCTCACACGTAGTGAGCCGGCGGTGACGCCATCCGCCCCCTCGGCGGCTGCGCTACCACTGCTCCGCCATCTCACAAGAAGGGGCCATCGACCTCCGGGCTCGTGGCCTCAAAGGTCTCGTCCATCGAGACGAGGCCCTCACGTCAAACACTGCGCTCGCAAGAGCGCGTGTCCAGCGCCTCTCAAAAGCCGATGGACACAACAAACGGTCAGACAGCGCTGCCAGCGCTAATCTCGCGATCGCTCCAAAAAAGAAAAACCCCGCATCACAGGGCCCGACAAGGGCTCTGTAAGCTAATTTACAGTCCCTTCACACACAGCACAAACCTCTTTCTCAATATGGACACGCAAATATTGCAATGGAACGTTAGGGGACTTCTCCATAACCTCGATGACGTTAAAGAGCTCCTGCATAAATATACTCCGAGGGTGCTGTGTGTCCAGGAGACGCATCTGAAATCAGGAAACAAACTTTTTAAGGCAATACGCCGTTTTTCGCAAAGACCGTGACGACGCTACCGCCTCGTCGGGCGGTGTCGCTATAATTGTCGATAAAGGTGTTGCCTGTCAACAATTAAACCTCCGAACTTCCCTTGAAGCAGTTGCTGCCTGAGCAGTACTGTTTGGTAAACTAGTCACGGTTAGTTCGATTTACATCCCCCCTTGCTATCAACATTCCAAGACACAGTTTCAAAATTACATAGATGAACTTCCGCCGCCATATGTAGTTGTCGGAGATTTAAATGCACATAACACTTTGTGGGGAGACTCTCGTTGCGATGCGAGAGGGTGCCTAATTGAAAACTTTGTTTTCTTCAGGTGCATCTATACTTAACCAGAAAGAGCCAACGTATTTCAGCGTTACTCACAACACATACTCATCCATTGACTTAAGTATAGTATCGAGTACACTAATACCGTACCTGGAGTGGTCTGTTCTCAAGAACCCCTTAGGGAGCGACCACTTCCCTATTATGTTAAACTCAACAAAACAAGATGGATGCTTGCCAATTTTTCCTCGATGGAGCGTGGACTCGGCCAACTGGCAACTGTTCTGAGAGCTTACATGTTTATGTGGCGATGACATTGCTGATTTTAATGTAGACGATGCTGTGGCATATCTAACATGTTTTATTATTGAAGCTGCTACGAGATCTATTACGCAAACTAACGGATTGACCAAGAAGCGCCGCATCCCATGGTGGAACGATGAATGTAGGAAAGCACGCAAAAATCAAAATAAAGCTTGGGGATTGCTTCGCAATTCTCCAACCACCGAAAACCTCATTAATTTCAAGCAGGTCAAGTCACAAGGCAGAAGAACCCGTCGACGTGCAAAAAGAGAGAGTTGGGAGAGGTACCTCTCTGGCACAAATTCTTACACAGATGAGGCGAAAGTATAGCACAGGGTGAATAAATTGAAAGGCCGGGAGTCGAACCCTCTGCCCTTAATAAGTACCCAAGGAGATAGCCTGGAAGATCAGGCAGATTGTCTGGGCGAACACTTTCAATATGTATCCAGTGCATCTCATTACACAGAAACATTCATGAGGTTCAAAGAACGTGTAGAGGGACAGCCCGTTAATCGGAAATGTGCTCGAAATGAGGATTACAACCGCCCGTTTAGTTTAGCTGAATTTAAAACTGCTCTCGCTTGTTGCAACACCTCAGCACCAGGTGCTGACCGTATCATGTATGAAATGATCAAGCACCTACACCCTGAAACACCAAAGACTCTCCTCTCTCTTTTTAATGTCATGTGGGCTGCTGGGTACATTCCATCTTCTTGGAAAGAAGCTATAATAATCCCTATACTTAAACAAGGCAAGGACCCGTCCTTGCCTAGTAGTTACAGACCCATTGCCTTGACAAGCTGTCAGTGTAAGCTCTTCGAAAAGATGATTAACCGGCGCCTTGTCTATCTCCTAGAAAGCAACGGAATACTAGATCCGTACCAGTGTGGCTTCCGAGAAGGTAGGTCGACTACAGACCACCTCGTCCGTATTGAGGGGATTATAAGGGATGCCTTCATACACAAACAGTTTTTTGTATCTGTATTTCTTGACTTAGAGAAAGCTTATGACACCACATGGCGCTTCGGTATTATCCGAGACCTATCCACTATGGGTGTGCGCGGCAATATGTTGAGTACTATCGAAAGCTACTAATCTAACCGTACCTTTCGAGTAAGGGTGGGCCGGGCATTGTCGAGGTCTTTCACCCAGGAAACTGGTGTCCCGCAAGGCGGTGTGCTTAGCTGCACACTGTTTATTGTTAAAATGAACTCTCTACGCATGGCTTTTCCACGAACATGTTCTACTCTGTATATGTAGATGATGTCCAGATTGGTTTTAAATCATGCAACTTTGCTGTCTGCGAACGACATGTCCAGCATGGCTTAAATAAAGTGGCTAAATGGGCTGATGAAAACGGTTTTAGGTTGAGCCCACAAAAAAGCACATGCGTCCTTTTCACTAATAAGAGAGGAATAGTACCAGACCCTTCTATTGAGCTCTCTGGTACCACATTACCTGTAAGCAAAGAGCACAAGTTTCTCGGCATCATACTGGACTCGAAACTCACATTTGTTCCGCACATCAAATACTTGAAGGTTAAGTGCATGAAAACAATGAACTTATTGAAGCTGCTGTCACGTACAACATGGGGCAGTGACAGGAAATGCATTTTAAACTTGTATAGGTGCCTTGTCGGCTCACGACTTGGCTACTGCGCGATAGTTTATCAGTCTGCTGCACCCAGTGCTTTAAAGATGTTGGATCCTGTTCACCATTTAGGAATCCGCCTCGCGACTGGAGCCTTCAGGACAAGCCCCGTACAAAGCCTTTATGTGGAAGCAAACGTGTGGTCGCTCTACCTTCAGAGGACTTATGCCAGTTTTACATATTTCCTTAAAACAAATTCAAACCGTACACATCCTACCTATTTTACCACAAACGATACCACATCTGCCACACCATTTAATAATCGACCAACAGCGAAGCAGCCCTTTTCGCTACGCGTGAGAAAGCTCAGTGAAGAAATGGGTGCTTCACTACTTGAACATTGCCTAATGCCTCCAGCGAAGCTACTACCGCCGTGGCAGTGGCTGCTGGTTGAATGTGACACATCGTTTATTGAAGTCACAAAACACGCGCCAGATGCACACATTCAAATGCACTTTTTAGAACTAAAGTCGAAGTACTCTTGCCCTGAATTTTACACAGATGCATCAAAGTCACATGCTGGCGTTTCGTATGCGGCAGTCGGTCCGTCGTTCTCGGAATCCGATGTACTTTATCCCCAAGCAAGTATCTTTACGCCCCGCAGGGGCGTCTGCGCAAGCAGGCGTTTGGTGGGTTGCGACACCACGTACCCGAGCACACGGGCGTTGGACCCTCCCACGCGTAGCCGTGCGTGGCTTAGCCGTGTCTGGGGAAAGGGGGATCCTGGAGGCTGAGCTAATGCTGGGTGTTTGGACCTTTAAGGCCCCGCGGCGGAGGCAACACACCTCTTCGGCCTCCGCTTCACATAGACGGCACCTCCAGACTGACCCACCTGGAGGAAACCGGCAGTCGCCTTTTCCTGTCCCCCTCTTCAATCTTTCATCTTTCTCTCTCACTTTTCCATCTTTCCTGTCTTCTAGTCACTTCTCCTCACTTCCGAATTCCTGGGCGGCAAGGGTTAACCTGGTGTACTTATCCAACCTTGGGTATTTTATATTAGGTTATAGCGGCGATGCATGGCTGGCGTCTGCAAGTATTCCATCCTTGTAGCGTCCCCTTGTTGGGCTCGGTGGTGGGTGGCTACCATCGCCGCCGAATTTACCATTTTTTATATGGCAACTGCTTTTCCCCCGTTACTTGATCGCTCCCTGAAGAGGGGGCGCACCGATGAAAGTTTCAACTTTTTTATGAAACCAAAAGAAATCTTCCCCAAGTACCACGTGATACATAGTCAAAATGAAGCTAAGAAAGTCCGTACGATATCACCATTCGTTGTTGCAAAAAGTCTGACAGAGGCAATCGGCACTGGTTACAAAGTGACTAAAATGGGAAATGGCGACCTTCTTCTGGAAGTACGTGACAAGCTTCAATACAACAAACTCTCAAAACTTGTTGCGTTTGGTGACATCCCTGTCTCTGTGGGCCCCCACAGATCAATGAACACTGTCCGCGGTGTCATTTCTGATGACGACCTCCTTGAACTCAGTGAAAGCGAGCTATTGGATGGATGGCAAGACCAGAACGTGGTAAAAGTGCAACGAATTAAGTTAAGGCGTGATGACAAGGAAATTCCAACCAAGCATGTAATAATTACCTTTGGAACAAGTGACCTCCCTGATTCAATAGAGACCGGATATTGTAAACTACGCGTTCGGCCGTACATTCCCAATCCGCGTCGATGCTTCAAGTGTCAGCGTTTTGGGCATGGGTCTCAAAGCTGCCGAGGGCACACTACCTGCGCAAAATGTGCATCTAAAGAACATGCCTCAGACAACTGCACCTCCACAACCCATTGTGCCAACTGTGACGGAGACCACCCCGCCTATTCGCGATCGTGCCCGTCATGGAAGAAAGAAAAACAAATAATAGAACTCAAAGTCAAACTAAACATTTCCTTTCCAGAGGCACGCAAGCGTTTTTCTGCCCACAATCAGTCTAGTGCTTCCTACACTGATGTGGCGCGCCGGGGGGCAGCGTCACATCCTGCGGCGGCCGCCCGAGTCACACAGAGTGTGACGGCGGTTACGCCATCAGCCCCCTGGCAGGAGCAGCCAGTGCTGTTCCGCCACCTACCACGCAGGGCCAGCAGACCTCAAGGCCTGCCGGTCCCAGGGCCACTGCTCGTGCAGACCGGCCCCAAAAACCCCAGAGTATGCCCGCTCCACGGGCATCATCCAGCGCCTCTGACGAGGCGATGGATGCAAGCAGCTCTACTCCGGCGTCCCAGGCGCCGAAGGAACGGCGTAGCTCCATGGAACGCGCCGGGAGAAAAGAAAAATACCGTATCACGGGGCCTGAAAAGGTCTCGTGAGATAATTTATCTCCATTCACACACAGCACAAAACACTTCCAATATGGCTACGCAGATAATACATTGGAATGTGAGAGGTTTATTACATAATCTTGATGACATTAAGGAACTCTTACATAAGCTAAATCCAAAGGTGCTGTGTGTTCAGGAGACGCACCTCAATCCTTCACACACTAACCTTCTCCGACAATCTGCCATTTACCGCAGAGACCGCAATGATGCCCTCACCTCATCTGGTGGTGTGGCTATAATAGTGGATAAGGGTGTCGCCTGCCAGCATTTACAGCTGCAAACGCCACTTGAGGCAGTTGCAATCAGAGCCGTGCTGTTTAATAAGTTAGTCACAATTAGTTGTACTATATATCCCTCCCAGCTATCAACTTACCAAAACAGAATTCCAAAGCTTTATCACAGAACTTCCCGAACTTTACATCATAGTAGGCGATTTAAATGCACATAACACCCTCTGGGGAGATTCTCGTTGTGATGCAAGAGGGCGCTTAATTGAAAATTTTCTTTTCTGCACTGATGCATGCTTGCTCAATAAAAAAGAGCCAACATACTACAGTGTGGCACACAAAACATACTCATCTATAGATTTAAGTATCGCATCAAGTACACTTGTGCCATACCTAGAGTGGGACGTCATCAAAAATCCATACGGGAGTGACCATTTCCCAGTCGTCCTAAAATTAACAAAAGGCGATGAGTGTGCCCCACATGCGCCCCGTTGGAAAGTCGACGGTGCCGACTGGAAACGATATAGAGAGCTGACATATGTGGCTTGGGATGACATCTGTACATTTCCTATCGATGATGCAGTATCATATTTGACGGCAATTATAACTGACGCTGCGTCACTCTGTATCCCTCAAACGAACGGATCGCCTTTTAAACGACGTATTCCCTGGTGGAATGAAGAGTGTAAGGAAGCTCGCAAAAATCAAAATAAGGCTTGGAGTCACCTTCGCAACTCTCCAACTTCCGAGAACTTAATCAGCTTCAAGAAAATAAAGTCGGAAGGTAGAAGAACGCGCCGCCGCGCTAAAAGGGAAAGCTGGCAGAGATTCATCTCCAGCATTAATTTATATACGGATGAAAGAAAAGCCTGGAACAGGGTAAATAAAATAAAAGGCCGCGAAACCCATCCTCTACCATTAGTAAATACACAAGAAGACACACTCATTGACCAAGCTGATTCTCTAGGCGCACATTTTGAAAAGATTTCAAGTTCATCCCACTACTCAGATACATTTCTGAGATATCAGAAACAAGCGGAGCGACTGCCTCTGGATCGTAAAGGTAATAGAAATGAACCCTACAACCGTCCATTTAATATGGCGGAATTTCAGGCTGCACTAAATGGTTGCAACAAGTCCGCACCAGGAAATGATAGAGTCTTGTACGAGATGATAAAACACCTAAACCCCGAAACCCACAAAACACTACTATCACTCTTTAATTCCGCGTTCTCTGCCGGTTACATTCCGGCCGCATGGAAAGAAGCAATCGTCATTCCTATTCTCAAAGAAGGCAAGGACCCTTCCTCAGCCAGTAGCTATAGGCCTATAGCCCTGACAAGTTGTATATGCAAACTCTTTGAGAAAATGATTAACCCGCGCCTCATCCATTTTCTTGAAAGCAACAAAATACTCGATCCCCTACAGTGCGGTTTCAGGGAAGGTAGATCCACAACAGATCACCTTGTCCGCATTGAGACAAATATCCGTGATGCCTTTGTACAAAAACAGTTTTTCTTATCAGTATTTTTAGACTTGGAAAAGGCATACGACACAACTTGGCGTTTTGGAATTCTCCGTGACCTGGCTGGAATGGGAATCCGAGGCAACTTATTAAATGTGATTCAGAGCTACCTATCTGATCGCACGTTCCGTGTCAGAGTTGGTAACGTCCTGTCTCGACAATTCACACAGGAAGCTGGTGTACCACAAGGTGGTGTGCTGAGCTGTACATTATTTATTGTCAAAATGAACTCGCTCGAAACTGTCATACCACGTACAATGTTTTATTCTGTATATGTGGATGACGTACAAATAGGTTTCAAATCATGTAGTATTTCTATCTGCGAGCGACATGTACAGCTTGGGCTAAACAAATTATCTAAGTGGGCTGACGAAAATTGATTTAAACTAAACCCACTAAAAGCACGTGTGTTCTCTTTTCGAACAAGCGAGGTATATTACCTGACCCCACTATTTATCTTAATCGGCAACAGCTACCTGTGAGCCATGAACATAAATTTTAGGCCTCATTTTAGACTCTAAATTAACATTTATCCCCCACTTGAAGCATCTGAAAGCGAAGTGCCTGAAGACAATGAATCTACTGAAGATCTTGTCCCGGACATCTTGGGAAACTGACAGGAGGTGCCTCTTAAACTTGTACAAAAGTCTCGTACGGTCGCGTCTTGATTACGCAGCTATAGTCTATAACTCTGCTACGCCTAGTGCTTTGAAGATGCTAGATTCCGTTCACCACTTGGGTATCCGTATTGCTACAGGTCCCTTCAGGACTAGTCCCGTTGAAAGCCTGTACGTTGAGTCCAATGAGTGGTCTCTGGATCTCCAAAGGACATATTTAAGTCTCTCCTACGCCCTGAAAGTTAGATCAGACATCCAACATCCATGTCATTCTACCATTCGCGACATGTCTACTGTCAGGCTGTTCCGTAACCGCCCAGCCAACCGGCCTCCTCTGTCTCTCCGGTTAGAAGCACTGTCAGAAAAAACAGAGGTCCCTCTTCTAGGGGATGTACTAATGGCCCCTACTTTGCTTCCACCGCCTTGGGAATGGCACACTATTCAGTGTGACATCTCTTTCATAGAAATTGTCATAATATATTGCCCGCGGGAGTGGCAAACACAAACATAGGAAGACAGTGTGCCGTGCGGTGGCGAAGAGGACGACGACTCTTGGCCAATACCCATGAGTGGGTATGTACTTTAAGGTCGTCATCATCATCATCGACACCGATTGGTGAACGTCGACAGTGGCGCCTCAAAAAAGCGTGGCTCGAGGGAGCGTGGCCCGTGGCGTGAGCGGTGCGCGAGGTTCGGCGTTCGACGGCACAGGGGCTTCCTCGCTGGGCGTCCGGCCCATAGGAGCTATCGCCAGATTGTGATGGGAAACGACAACGACAAACTTGCCGGTTTCCAGTTGGGCCCAGGATCCGTTTAATAATGACACGGCAGACGGGAGCTTGCTACACGAAACACAGACTTTATACAGACACGCTAAACGATACAGACTATTTACATGCACATGTACGTGGGCTATAGTTCGCGAATCGTTTGTCCTAAATAAACATGTGCCTAGCCCTCATGCGCCACCACTCGCCCGTGTGCCTCGTCGTTGCGGTGCCCGTGACGGTGGTTGTGACGGTGGAGCGTCGTTGTGGCTACGTCGCTGCTGTCGCGCCGCACCTTGTCGCGACGCGGAAGCAAGAGGAAAACAGGAGGCTGGTAGAATAAAAGGCCACTGCTGTAGCTGGCCAGTAACGCCTGGCCTGTCACGCCTCGGCCGCTATAACGTCGGGCTCCGTCGGCGGACAGGTAGCTCAGGCGCCCCGGTGGCCAGCAGGAAGCACTGCACCAGGCCGCTGTCACAGCAGGCCGCTGGTACACAGGAGAGCACGCAGAGCGTGAGAGCGAGCGGCAGCTTCGAACGCAAGCTCGCAAAACGGCGGCTCCAGGCTCGGGTACCGGCGACCGGGTGTCCAGCTACCGTGCGGACCTGGTCGGAGATCCAGCTCGTGGCTGGGCTTTCCTGCGCGCCAGCGGCCTGCTGTGATAGCGGCCTGGTGCAGTGCTTCCTGCTTGGACCGGGACGCCTGAGCTACCAGCTACCAGCCTGCTGAGCGAGCCCGAGGACTGGCGACCGGGCGTCCTGCTACCGTGCGGACCTGGTCGTGGATCCCGCTCGTGGCTCTGCTCTCCTGTGTACCAGCGGCCTGCTGTGACAGCGGCCCGGTGCAGTGCTTCCTGGTGGCCACCGGGGCGCCTGAGCTACCTGTCCGCCGACCGAGCCCGACGTTATAGCGGCCGAGGCGTGACAGGCCAGGCGTTACTGGCCAGCTACAGCAGTGGCCTTTTATCCTACCGGCCTCCTGTTTTCCTCTTGCTTCCGCGTCGCGACAAGGTGCGGCGCGACAGCAGCGACGTAGCCACAACGACGCTCCACCGTCACAACCACCGTCACGGGCACCGCAACGACGAGGCACACGGGCGAGTGGTGGCGCATGAGTGCTAGGCACATGTTTATTTAGGACAAACGATTCGCGAACTATAGCCCACGTACATGTGCATGTAAATAGTCTGTATCGTTTAGCGTGTCTGTATAAAGTCTGTGTTTCGTGTAGCAAGCTCCCGTCTGCCATGTCATTATTAAACGGATCCTGGGCCCAACTGGAAACCGGCAAGTTTGTCGTTGTCGTTTCCCATCACAGAAATATCCAAACAAGCACAAGAGGCACATATACATTCCCATTTTCTTGAACTCCAGGACAAGTACTCCTGCACAGAATACTACACAGATGCTTCGAAATCCACTGATGGCGTTTCCTACGCAGCTCTCGGAGACTCATTTTCTACATCTGGGGCACTAAATCCACACACATCTATCTTTACAGCGGAAGCATATGCTATACTCTCGGCTATTCAACACATAAGGCTCACAAACGTCGCTAGGGCTATTGTCTTCACAGACTCATTAAGTGTGGTCAAAGCCCTAAGCAATCTACGGAAACACAAGAACCCCGTTTTTAATGAACTCTACAGTTTATTGTGTTCCGCATATATGTGCAACCAAATGATTGTCGTATGCTGGGTACCTGGTCACAAAGGTATAAAAGGCAATGAAGCTGCTGACAAAAATGCTACGTCAGTAACCTTAAGCGATACAGACCCAAATATCCCCATCCCTGTCACAGACCTAAAGTATTTTCTACGCCGTAAGCTGAGGAAGCATTGGCAAGGAGAGTGGGATACCCAGGTACTAAATAAGTTACACATGATAAAACCAAAACTAGGGAACTGGATAACTGGGAAAACGGCACGATATAAAGAAGTGCTTGTTTGTCGATTAAGAATAGGACACACTTACAGTACTCACTCTTACCTCTTGACTGGGAATGATCCTCCAATTTGTAGTAAGTGCGGCAATATTCTGACAGTTGTCCATGTTCTTTTTCAGTGCCCTGCTATAGAAGAAGAGAGGAAAAGGTATTTCCCTTCTGCATATCGTGAAAACATACCTCTCCACCCATCATATTTTCTTAGCCAAGAACCACTTTTTAACCTGAAAACAGTTTTAGAATTCTTAAATGAAGTAAACACCCTGAAAATGATTTGGCCAGGTAATTTTAGCAAGTGATTAACGGCCCTTGTATTCAAGGGTTCTCTTCAAGCCCTAGTATCACTGTTATGTCTTACATCATACGTTTTTAACGAAACACATTCGCCATAGCCCACATCACTAACTAGGTAGTGTCATTTTTTTACCACTTACATGTCTTTACGCCACTTTTACGACAGTTTTTTAGGCCCTTCTACAGCCATGTCAGATCTACTTTGAGGAATTTATTGTCCACGCCATCCACAATTCATCGATAACATTACCATTTGTCATGGCGCTCTTTGGCCATACCTGGCCCCTCGCGCCATAAAACACCACACATCATCATCATCAAGTATCTTTACGGCCGAAGCCTATGCAGTACTATCGGCAGTGAAACACATTGCTAGATTGAAACTCCAAAAGGCTGTAAAATTTACCGACTCTTTAAGCGTTGTTAAAGCGTTAATGATGCCGCAAAAACATAAACACCCTGTAATTATCAACATCTACTCACTGATCTGCTCTGCTTATGCATCTAAACAACAAAACATAATATGCTGGGTGCCTGGGCATAGAGACATTGAGGGTAATGTTCTTGCCGACCAAATAGCCACATCAATAACATCGCACGCTATTAATCCTACAGCTGCTGTCCCTATAACAGATTTGAAACCTTTCCTGCGCAAGAAACTGCGAAGACACTGGCAACGCTTGTGGGATGCGGAAACAAATAATAAGCTTCACTTGATAAAGCCACAGTTAGGTTTCTGGCCCTCTGCATCGAAAACACGGCGAACTGATGTCCTATTCTGTCGTCTCAGAATAGGACGTACATATGGTACTCACAACTTTCTATTGAGTGGTAATGATCCTCCTACCTGTGGTAGATGTGGCGAGAGGCTCACCGTCCTCCACGTCCTCTTGGAGTGTCGAGAAGCCGAAAGAGAAAGAAAGAAACATTTTCCGCTAGCATATCGATATTGTATCCCTCTCCATCCTGCTATGTTTCTCGGTAAAGAACCGCTTTTTAACACCAACGCAGTCCTCGCATTCTTGAAAGATGTTGTGCTACAAGTTATTAGCCCAATAAGTTCATAGCGCATCCTCTCTCGAGAGGATGTTGCTGTGATAGTTTTTATAGCACATGCCTCCAGGCCCTTGTGTTTCAAGAGCTCTGTTTAGGCACTTGTGCTTCTGGCTAATTTTCGCATCTTTAATATTTTGTAAGTCGTATCATTCCTTCGCAATGCATTGTTCATGTCCATAGTACACATAATTAGTCATTGCCATAATCTTATTACGTATAGATTTTACGCACTTTACAGCGACTGTTTTAGGCCCATTTACAGCCATGTCACATCTAATGTTCATATAGTCCACTATTCATGTACCAATAACAAGCCATTACAATCGTCTTGGCGCTCTTTGGCCACATCTGGCCCTTGCGCCAATAAACCACAATAATCATCCAACTTTAGAAGACAGTAGAGGACCCGCCCAGTTGACCGAAGCGCAGCAGCCAATTCCTGCGCGACTAAAGAAATAGTCCTGCTCAAAAAATCGTGACTGCTTATAAAACGCGTATTTGTCGTCGGTATAAATAAGATTTGTGTATCTTGACGAGTGGTTTGGTAAAACTATCATGATGCAAATGCTCCAGCACATGCCGGATCGCATTCTGCAGAATCGAGGCTGCCAACTTACTTTCGAAGACATGCTCGGTCGTTCTTGGTAAAATGCGCTAGCAGAAGCTCGCATCTCTCACGCAGGGTTCTCCCGCTGAACGCTTTCTTATTCGCAAGTTTCATGTTTTTCGCAATGTCTTGCCATTTTGATGGATTTCTAAGCGGGTTGGAAGCATTCACTTCACGGAGAAGAGCTAAATCTTCTTTCTCGGTGAAGCGCAAGCGTGTCACACCTGTTGCTGCTACAGCCTCCATATTGTAAACTGTTTGCCAAGAAGAAACTGGCGTTACCATGGTCACGCCAGTGACTTTGAGATTTGCCAAACCCGTCCAAGATAAGACAATTCATTAGCAACCACCCTGTTGTTGCTATGCGGACGCGTCTCGTTATGCCTACGGACGTCGCAATCGCCGAACGATCTCAGAAATTGGATGCTCTAGGCGCCCATAACTAACGTTTCAGGTGAGTTTAGAGGAAGCGAAAGCTCATTTCGATAGTTACTAGCGATCAACGAGAGTGAGCGCGTACCCATCACGAGAATTCACGCTTAAGCGGGAGCCATGGATAACGCCGTGTTCGACAACGCTATTTCTTAGCGTACGTCATGGAGGAAAGAAACAAAACAGGAGAGGCCCTGACGTCACGTTCTTGAAGCCGGAAGTGCAGCCATGTTGGTGTGCCATCTCCCTTTGCGTCTCAAATTAGGTGTTCCGCAGTTCGTCGTAGCAGATCGGCGTGAACTTTGTTGCGAGCAGCCGGAAGTGTGTGCTGCTGACGCGCGTCAAAACAAAACCTACGAAACTTCAGCAGCAGTTTTAGTGAAGCAGACGCGCTCCCGTGTTTTTTCGTGGCAGGTTGAAGAAGACGACAAAGACCCACGCCGTGATTGCTTGAGTCTATCTGTTGCTGGCTGACATCCACACTCACCGACCAAAAACAAAATTTTGAGCTTACACACCACACTCCGAAGCCAGCTTTCTCGCGAACAAAAGGTGCTGCGACAAAGACATCGTCCGAAAAATCCTATCTCACTTTTCAGAGGCCGGTAGCAGCAGCGAAACCTTCACGAGCGTGGTTGCTATGGCAACGTTCATATTTGGGGTACCCGTCCCAGCGCTCCTTTTCGAAAAACAGAACCTGACTTCCGCCACACTTTCTTCAATACGTCTGTGCTGCCCGAGGCCTCAACTGGGTTTCCTTCCTCCATGGCGTACGTAAACATTACGGACGCTAACCTCGCCAAACAACGTACGTAATCATAGCGCACATAAACCACGGAAACCCAATAACGTTCGGAGCATGCGCAGTGAGGACGACACTATTTCGTTACGTACGTAATGCCCTTACGTTTGGTTGCAAACATTAAACTAAAACTGTCTATTATCACACGAACGCTGTTTGGGTCCATAATGAACGTCACGCCAACAGCACGCAGTGATGTTCAAATTTCCACTGGATGCAAAGCTGCCCTCTCCTTCCTCTAACGGACACCAACGCGATGGTGTGGTGTTGGCTTCCAATAACTGGACAAAAGGGCCATTGAATTTCGCCTGCACGTTATGCTTACCTAGGTCATAGTGACCGGCATTGTTGTCCTCTTGGCACAAAGCCCAGACTACTTTTTCCGGTGTTGAGATGTCAAGCTTATGTGAACGTTCTCATATTCGTTTTTGGTGTTGTTGTTGTTGTTGTTAACGCAGCGACATCTTTCGCTGCATATATAGTTTTCAGGTCTGTGTTTGACGACAGTGGTAACCCTTCTGGCATGATTACGAAGCACCTGGAGGCGTCCTCAAACACGCCACATGGTCTTTGTTATAGCAATGAGCCCATTTAGCCCACTTTCGCGACGATCACTTGCCTCATTTGGAAGCTTTCATTGGTCTCGTGCTTACGATTTCGCTACTGCCAGCGCTTTTGCTACCGACATCACCGATATTTCACCTTCGGACACGACTCCAATATTAGCGCGGTGCTTACAGGAGATGGCATTAGCTTCATGCGAATGCAGTATTGCAGGACAAGACGTGCGAGCAGACGAGACTAAAGAAAAATGGCACTAGCCTCAGCCACTGCATTTCGTAGGCTCCTCATCCCGGTCGCTCAACAATAAAAAAGTATGCGTTTATTCCTATTTGAACTCGCAGTTTCTACGAGACGCGCAAGCTGCTCTATGAGTTCAGTCCTTACGCTGGATACTATCAAATTATATATTTTCATCCTGTGCATAGCGCATCATAGCCTTAGTTGCTTTTGCGCCACAAAACCTTACATAACTAACTAATTAGCTGGATACTGTCGTCTCACAGCGCTCTGCTTTTTACTACTTGTGAGCCTGGCCGGATTCTTGCATTGCTTACGAACCAGCGCAAATATAGGTGTAGCATCATCTTCATCACAGCGCATTCGCGTCACGCTCGAGCATCAGCAGCGTTGCGCCTCTCGCATGGCTCGTGTCGCGAACATGCCTCCTCGCTCTCGGCCGGGCTAGATGCCACAGGCGCCACTCCCCTCGCCGTTCTGCTTTCATTAAATGTGAGGACAATCCCACGCCATGTCGGCTGCCCTCGTATCTTGCGTTCCAGTAGGACACGGCTGAATAAGTCTCGTTCAAGCATTTCACTGGTATTTGTGCTTTATTTTTCGGCCATAAGATTTCCAGGAATTACCAGGTGTAATAAAAGAAAGTACCAACGGGAGCTCTAAGCACAGAGACGCTCCGGAACCGTTTCTTGATCCTGCTTTTAGCGACCACCATTGGCATCCAGCTCACGGACCTCTTCATTGGCCTGAGGTCGTATAAAAGCTTGGGCACCTCCCAAGGAAATAACAGTGATAAAGGCTGCGAAAAGAATAAGTCACCCAATGACAATTTGCCAAATGATAATAAAGTGATCAAGGTGAGCAAACTGAACTGAATATGCATATAAAATGTTGCATTGAATTTAAATACAAATTAAACCAAATTAGGCTGATAATAAGTGTTCAAAGTACGTGTACTCATAAAGAGATATTTCAGCCCGAGTAGGCTGAGCCTACTCGGGCTGAAATATCTCTTTATGAGTACACGTACTTTGAACACAGGACAGGTAGAACAAACACAATTAACTGCACCACTACAGGTGATTTTTTCAAGATGATGCGATGAATACTTCAGCACATGATTTTTTTACCGAATATGATATATTCATCACTTCTTTTCCAGTGAGCGCACGGTGACGAACTCGGCACCTATGATCAAACTGGGATATAAGCGAGACGTTCGTCCTAGAGTCGGTCAACTATTACGAATGGAATGAGTATTAGGGCGAAAGCCTTAGGTGTCTATGTTGGCGGTGACCTTGGTGAAACTGCGCCGTGACGAAAAATGGCTCACGCCGCAATAAGTAAAATCAAGTCAACAAATGCGCGGATTTGCGTCAGCTTTCTCATGGAGGTTCTTGTATTGGAAACAAAGTTAGTGGCTTTGAAAATAACATTTGGTACATTTGGGTCCAGGGAGGGGGGAATCGAACCCAGGCTTCCGGCGTGCGAGACAAACACGCTTCCCTGCAGCCACGGCTGCTACACGGTTCTGGTTATTAAGGGTATGCCAGTGCGTGCCTGATGCACCCATCACGTGGTCACAGAGACGCGCACATGCCACTACTGGAGCGTTCGTCTTCTTTCACGGCTGGCTCAGATGCCACTCATCATGCCAGTGTTTCCATACTACCCATTTTTCTGCGAAGGCGCTGACGGCTTCGCAGAAAAATGCGGCAGTTTGCGGCAGTTCTTCATAAACATATCTTAATCGTGACAAAAACTATACCAAGTGTGCCACCAGGCTTTCGCCTTAAGATTTAGAAACGTATAGCACTTGCTTAATTCCTCGTGCGCGCACATTTAAGTTATTTAATTGCTGTCACATGCTAGCGCGAACAATGCTAAGGTGCGGAAAACATGCGGGACAATACAGAGCACTAGGAGAACGCACCAAAGATCTAGCACTCTGTCTTGTCCCACCTTTTTCCCGTTAGCCTTGTTCGCACTACCACGGCCGCCGGATAAAAAAAAATGTCACAGTTTCGCCCTAAGGGCGAAGCAATGAATGCGATAGCAACACAGCAATGTCATACGAAGTAAGGTGAGCGGCTTTGGTAGCAACAACACGCAGAACTGTTGTCGACGCCATCAGCGTTTTGCCCGCGTTAGCTCAAAATGCGTGCGGCGTTGGTGACTGTTGCTGGAGCCTCTGATATAAATAGGCACTTGGTGCCGCAGCTAAACGTCGGCTCCCTTCCCTCCCCCTCCCCCACGGACTCTCGCGCGTCTGAAGAAGGCGCGTTTGCTCTACATATATGGTCATTGTAAAGGAGAAAAGAGACGCCTACTTCTGCAGCCCTTAAGCGAGCATGGCGCAGAACGCGCGTTTGTTCTCCGCCGTGCGTTCACTCCCCGTGAAAGACGCGCCCCTCGCGTCCTTTCACTCGCACATACAGCGTTCGGCGCGCGGCGACGATTTCATCTCCAAATGACGTCATACGGAACCTCACGGCGACGGCGACGCCGACGGCAGAAATCTGCTTTTGAGTGTCCATATAATTGCTATCGCAATAAAAAGGTGCGGCCTGTCGCGCGCATCGAAAACGGTGTGATCCGCCGCGGCGCCACACGCCGGGGTCTGGTGTCTGGCATCGGCATGGCAAATGCGTTAGGAACGCGCTTGGAACGCCGTCGCGCGTGCAAGCCGAAGCGTTCCATCCCCTTCAGCTAGCGCCGTTCGACACAGCCAAGCGGCCGACAATGCAAATACGGCCGTCACGTTCGCTCCCATAGCAGCGCGCCCGACGCGGCAGGCCGCACCTTTTTTTTTATTGCGATAGCAATTATATGGACACTCCAAAGCAGATTTCTGCCGTCGGCGTCGCGTCGCCGTGAGGTTCCGTATGACGTCAATGGAGATGAAATCGTCGCCGATGATAAGTGGTTCTTGAGGGAAAGGGAAAGGTTGGCGCTATCTTCTGCAGCCCTTGAGGGAGCACGGCTCAGCGCCAATCGCCGCGCGCCGCCGAACGCTGTGTGTGCGAGTGAAAGGGCGCGAGGGACGCGCGCTTTCACGGGGAGTGAACGCACGGCGGAGAACAAACGCGCGTTCTGCGCCGTGCTCCCTTAAGGGCTGCAGAAGTAGGCGTCTCTTTCCTCCTTTACAATCACCATATATGTAGAGCAAACGCGCCTTCTTCCGACGCGCGAAAGGCCGAGGGGGGAGGACGAGGGAAGGGAGGCGACATTTAGCTGCGGCACCAAGTGCCTATTGATATCAGAGGCTCCGGCAACAGTCACCAACGCCGCACGCATTTTGTGCGAACGCGGGCAAAACGCCGACGGCGTCGACAACAGTTCTGCGTGTTGCCGGTGCTGCTGCATGTCCAAGTTTATACAGCTGATAAAGCTACTATCATTACTCCGTATAGCTCTCTACACATTTGCTATCGCAATAGATGCTTCGCTTTTCAGGTGAAACTGCGACAACTTTTTTTTTATCCAGCGGCCGTGGCACTACTATGTTACAGCATTTGCATCAACACCAACTAGTCTTCGTTATTTAATGTTATTTATTCTCTTCCAATATGTTGTAAGATAATCTGGATTGGCAAATAACGGTCTGGGGAAAGTTAATCCAGGACGTAATATGAAAACCGTACGTTTGCAATAAGAAAATTAAGGTTTGTTTATTTTCGTTCTCTAAGCACAGCCACGTCTAACGTGTGCCGGTCGCCCCTAGTTCACACAGGCTCTCCCATGCTTCCGAATCTTGCCGGCATGCTGCCGATGCCGCGCTGTAAAACTTCAGAAAATAAAGTTGCTGTTGGGAAGAGATAGTTCG
>NC_051156.1:108351508-108410064 GCF_013339745.2 Dermacentor silvarum | reverse complement strand
ATGGCTCAGCCGACATTCTTACATTCGACAACTTGATCCAGTACATAACCTTGGACTACGCCTAGCAAGTGGTGCTTACAGGACATCACCTGTCCCAAGTTTATACGTTGACTGTAATGAGCCTTCCTTACAGCAGCGCAGAGCGTTACTTACTTTTTCTTATGTACTCAAAATTCAGTCATCACCGCAGCACTTATGTTACAATATCGTCACACAATGCAACTCACGCTTACATTACACTAATAAGCCGAACATGATTCGGCCACTTCTTTTACGGCACGAGGAATACTGCAAGGCTTATGATATTCCTCAAGAGGTACTGCAAGCTGCTGAAAGACCACAAAGATTGCCCCCGTGGTGCGATTTCACACAGTTATGTGATTGGACACTAACACATCTAAAGAGAAAGGACACCCCACAAGAACACATAATACAAGAGTTCCGAGCTATCCAAGAAAATACAAAAATTACACAGAATTTTACACTGATGGCTCTAAAACACAAAAACATGTGGGCGTGGGAATCGCAACGAAAAATTGGGAAACTAGTATTCGAATGCACCATTCTGCTTCAATCTTTACCGCTGAAGTTTATGCAATATGGATAGCAGTAAAAAAAATTATCACCGAGAAGCTGAAAAATGCTATAATTTATACTGATTCGTTAAGTGCACTGAGAGCTTTAAATTTAAATTCCGCCTGCGAACCCCTATTTGGTGATATCTTAAACATGGTCTTTTGTAACAAATACGGAAGAACCATACGATTCTGCTGGGTCCCAAGCCATGTTGGGATACCAGGGAATGAAGCAGCAGACAGATGTGCGTCCATGGCAGCTCTCAAAAACATAACTCGCACAACACTTCCATACAACGACAGTATCCAAGCGATTCGTAAGGCCCTTGCGTCAAGATGGCAACAGGAATGGAACTCGTGCATAAACAACAAGTTACATGTGACTAAACCCCTGCTTGGCGAGCGGAAATCATGCAGTCACCAAGAGCGCTTCTATGAGGTAATCTTATGTCGACTTCGAATTGGGCACACACATCTAACACACAATTTTCTACTTCGAAAAGAAAACCCACCAACTTGCAAGAAGTGCCATGAACCACTTACTGTAATGCACATTATTATGACATGTCCACATACCGAAACACAGAGACGGAAACTTTTACAAAATCTAGATACCTTGCATATACCTCTACACCCCTCCTTACTACTAGGAGACGACCCGCTAGTGCCATTCACGGAGTTGTTCAACTTTTTAGACGAAACTGGCTATTTACATCAACTATAAAGTAACACAGCTTTGACTGCCCTAACATTGTTTTTGTATTGTCTTGTGACTGGCGCAGCATGGCCTTAGTCGCTTTTGCGCCATTAAACCAGGATTAACTAACTAACTCCCGCGTGTCGCCGTGCGTGGATTAGCCGTGTCCGGGGAAAAGGGGATCCTGGGGGGTGAGCCGAAGCCGGGCGTTTGGACCTGTACGGCCCCTCGGCAGAGGCAACAGACCTCTTCGGCCTCTGCTTCACGTAGATGGCCCCCCTGGGCTGACCCACCCAGGGGAACCGGCTGGTCGCGTTTTCCTATCCCCCTCTCTGCCCTTTTTCTTTCCTATCGCCTTTCTTTACTGTCCTGTCTCCTATTCTCTTCTGTTACTTCCACGTTTTCATAGGCGGCTCGGGTTAACCTTGTGTATGTGCCCTCTCTTGGGTATCTTATATTGGGTTATAGCATCAATGCACGGCTGGCGTCTGCAGCCTTACACCTTAAGTGCTGCAGCGTCCCCTAGTTGGGCTCCGTGGTGGGTGGCCGCCATTGCCGCCGAAATAAACCGAACTAATATGGGAACACCTGCATTTCCCCGTCTACTTGATCGTAACCCTCACAAGAGGGGGCGCACCTATGAAATATTAAACCTATTCAGACCGAAAGAAATTTTTCCCCGATTCCAAGTTGTGCACAGTGAAAAAACTGAAAAACCATCTCGAACCATATCCCCTTTTCTTGTTGCGAAAGGCTTGACTGACGCCCTTGGCCCAGGTTACAAGGTCACCAAAATGGCGAGCGGGGACCTCCTGCTTGAGATCCGTGACAAAGCGCAGCACAATAAATTGAACAAGCTTGTGGCATTTGGAGACATACCTGTTACCGTCTCACCTCATCGGTCTATGAACACAGCACGTGGAGTAGTGTCTGATGCAGATCTAATCGACTTGTCCGAAACCGAACTATTGGAAGGCTGGAAAGAACAAAACGTAACAAACGTACAGCGCATCATTATCAGAAGAGAAAATAAGGAAATTCCCACTAAACACCTGATCCTGACTTTTGCCACTTGCGATCTGCCACAAACCATAGAAACCGGATACACAAAGTTAGCTGTCAGGCCATACATCCCCAATCCCAGAAGATGCTTCCAATGTCAAAGATTTGGCCACGGCTCGCAGAGCTGCCGTGGTAGACTCACATGTGCGAAATGTGGAACGCAAGGTCATTCCTCAGACAACTGTGAAGCGACACCTCACTGTGTAAACTGTGATGGTGAGCATCCAGCTTACTCCCGGTCTTGTCCGAACTGGAAAAAAAGAAAAAGAAATTATCACTCTCAAAGTTTGTGAGAACATCTCCTTCAAGGAAGCACGTAAAAGGTGCTTGCCATTCCACAGCACAACATATGCCGAGGCGACGCGTCAGGGGGCAACGTCGCACCGGCTTCCGCCACCTGCCCGGCCCGCGCGCAGCGAGCCGCCGGCTGTGGCAGCCGCCCCTATGGTGGGAGCAGCCAAGGCTGCCTTGCCATCACCAAACTTCGGCCACACCAGTGGCCCCTGCTAGCTCTGGCAGCAGGCAGGATAGCACGGAGGCTAAGGAGGTACCGTCAACCTCCGCACTGGTGGGGACAAAGGCTTCGTCTTCCGAGGCGAAGCCAAACCGACGTACACATCGCTCGTTAGAGCGAGTGTCCAACGCCTCGCAAGAGGCAATGGACACAACTTCTCAGACAGCACACGGAGTGCCTAGGGAGATGCGACTCTCCCAAGAACGCTCCAAAAAAGACAAGACACCAGTTACAGCGCCTGTAAAAGGCTCTGTAAAATAGGCTGTACACACCCCTTGAAACACACAGCACCTTTTATTTTCCTCCAACATGAATAAAATAATGCAGTGGAATGTTAGGGGACTAATCCACAACCTAGACGATATCCAAGAACTTCTTAGTAAATTTAATCCAAAGGTGCTATGTGTTCAAGAAACACATCTAAACTCCAGAAACACCAACTTCCTACGTCAGAATATAGTTTTCCGAAAATATCGCGAGGATTCTGCCGCATCATCTGGTGGTGTGGCCATCATACTCGACAGAAGTGTAGCCTGTCAGCAACTTCCACTTAATACGGCACTTGAGGCGGTAGCCGTTCGTGCTGTACTTCTTGGTAAACTCGTTACCATTTGCTCGCTCTACATACCCCCATATTATCCTTTACACAAGCATGAATTTCAATCACTTATAGATGAATTACCAGAACCTTACCTCGTTCTTGGTGATTTCAATGCACACGGCATCTTGTGGGGCGACACGCGTATCAATGCGCGAGGATGCCTAATCGAACAATTTCTTTTCTCCTCTGGTGCGTGTCTCCTGAATAAGAAGGAACCCACCTACTACAATCTCGCAAACAAAACGTTTTCTTCCATTGATCTCAGTGTAGCTTCCCCGTCTATATTTGCTGAACTTAAATGGGAAGTTATAAAAAATCCTTACGGGAGTGACCACTTCCTGATGCTGCTGAGATCACCACTACAAAACGAACCTCCACCACAGGCACCCCGCTGGAAGTTGGATATGGCAGATTGGGAGAAATTCCAAAGTCTTACAACTAGTATCTCGTGGTCTGAAATATCTTCGCTGGGAATTGATGCTGCTGTCGAGTATTTTACATGTTTTATAATTGATGCCGCTTCTGAATGTATACCTGAAATAAGTGGTGCGACCCGCAAACGCCGTGTCCCATGGTGGAATGAGGAATGTCGGAACGCTCGTAGGAAACAGAACAAAGCGTGGGGGTTGCTACGCGACTCCCCAACTGCGGAGAATCTTGTCAATTTTAAGAAGATAAAATCGCAGGGGAGAAGAACACGTCGACAGGCCAGGAGAGAGAGTTGGGAGAAGTTTTTATCAGGCATGAACTCGTATACAGACGAGGGCAGAGTCTGGAAGAAAGTTAATCAGATAAAAGGGCTACAATCTTATTCACTCCCGTTGGTAAACACACAAGGCGACAGTCTGGAAGACCAAGCTAACTGCCTGGGAGCACATTTTGAACATGTGGCAAGCTCATCCCATTATTCGCCAATCATTTAAAAGACGCAAGGCTACCATAGAAAAACAGAAAATAGAAAGAAAATGCACCGGAGACGAGGCATACAACCAGCCATTTTGCATCGCTGAGCTGTATGCGTCGCTTAGTTGTTGCAACAAGTCTGCCCCAGGCTCTGACCGCATAGTTTATCAAATGCTAAAACACCTTCCCCATGAAACAAAGAAAACTCTCCTCTGCCTTTACAATGCTATATGGTCCTCCGGCAAGATCCCCTCCCCCTGGAAAGAGGCCATTGTCGTCCCTATACTGAAGCAGGGCAAGGACCCATCGTCTGTTTCGAGTTACCGGCCTATAGCACTAACAAGCTGTCTCTGCAAACTGTTCGAAAAATTGATAAACCGCCGACTAATACATTTCCTGGAAACAAACAAACTGATTGACCCGTACCAATGAGGGTTTCGAGAGGGTCGATACACCGCCGACCATTTGATACGTATTGAAACGCAAATTCGTGAAGCTTTTGTTCATAAGCAGTTCTTTCTGTCTGTATTCTTTGATATGGAAAAAGCCTACGACACCACGTGGCGGTTTGGAATACTTAGAGACCTCTCACACGTTGGTATATGTGGTAACATGTTAAATGTCATCGAAAGTTATTTATCTAATCGCACATTCCGTGTTCGTGTGGGAAATGCTGTTTCAAGACCATTTGTGCAGGAAACTGGAGTGCCACAGGGCGAAGTGCTGAGTTGCACTCTCTTTATCGTAAAAATGAGTTCTTTGCGTCTGTATATCCCAAGAAACATGTTTTACTCTGCATACGTCGATGATGTACAGTTAGGTTTCGCCTCGTGCAATCTTGCAGTCTTTGAGCGGCAGATTCAGCTTGGTCTGAACAAGGTGTCTAAGTGGGCAGACGAAAATGGATTTAGCCTTAACCCACAAAAGACCACCTGCGTCCTGTTCTCCGGGAAGAGGGGTCTGCACCCCGATTCTGACATTGAGTTGCAGGGACAACGTGTGGCCGTAAAAACAGAACTTAAATTTTTAGGTGTGATTCTAGATACGAAACTTACATTTGTGGCACACATACAGTATATAAGAAACAAGTGCATGAAAACAATGAATATTCTAAAAGTGTTGTCACGCACCGTTTGGGGTAGTGACACAAAGTGCCTTTTAAATCTGTATAAGAGCCTCATACTCACACGACTAGATTACGGTGCCATAGTGTACCATTCCGCTACGTCAAGCGCCCTAAGGATGCTGGATCCTGTACACCATCTAGGCATCCGCCTAGCCACTGGTGCCTTCAGGACAAGTCCTGTGTCAAGCTTGTACGTAGAAGCGGACGTGTGGTCGCTTGACATGCAACGTTCATACTTAAGCCTTACCTATTTCCTGAAAGTAAATTCGAACTCGGAACATCCGTCCTTCTCAATCATAAATGATATGACCAGTGCCACACTCTTTAATAACCGGCCGACAGTAAGAGAACCCTTATCACTACGTATAAGAAAAATTAGTGCAGAAATGGATATCCCACTACTTGAAAATAATTTGATGGCCCCAGCAAATCCAGTGCCACCGTGGCAGTGGCAACTCATTCAGTTCAAGTACTCGTCCTGCACTCAGTTTTACACTGACGCTTCCAAGTCACATGCAGGGGTTTCTTATGCAGTAGTCGGCCCATCGTTCTCCGAGTCCGATGTGCTGCACCCGGAAACAAGCATTATTACGGCTGAAGCCTATGCACTTTTATCAGCCGTGAAGAATATAGGCAAGTCAAAACTCAAACGATCAATAATATTTACAGGACTCCCTAAGCGTTGTAAAAGCTATCGTGACTCTACATAGACACAAAAACCCTGTACTCATTGAACTGTATTCTGCTCTGTGCAAAGCATATATGTCTAACCAGCATATTATTTTGTGCTGGGTGCCTGGCCATAGAGGCATCGAGGGCAATGTTCTGGCTGATCAAATGGCCTCATCAACTACATCGCGAGCCCTTAACCCTACAGCTTCTATCCCTGCCGCAGACCTCAAGCCCTACTTAAGAAATAATCTTCGAAGCCACTGGCAGCGCTTGTGGGATGCCGAAACGAACAATAAGCTCCATTTAGTTAAACCACAGATAGGTCCCTGGCATCCCGTTACGAAAATACGAAGAACTAATGTCCTATTCTCTCGTTTGAGAATAGGACATACATACGGCACCCACAATTTTCTTTTAACTGGAAATGACCCACCAATCTGTGGTAGATGTGGAGAGAGGCTTACCGTGCTCCACGCCCTCGTGGAGTGCAGGGAAGCCGAAACAGAGAGAAAAAGGCACTTTCCTCTAGCGTACCGGTACTGTCTCCCTCTCCATCCCGCTATGTTTCTGGGTGACAAACCCCTCTTTAACACCAAAGCTGTCTTGGGTTTTCTTAGCGATGTTACATTGCATGTTATTTGCCCAATAGTTTCATAGCGCATCCTCTCTCCAGAGGATGCCGCTGCGATAGTAGTTTTGCACGAGTCTCCAGGCCCTTGCATTTCAAAGGGCCTGTCAAGGCAGTAGTGCTTTTTGAAAAGACTTATCAGTGATAAATTCTCATTTATCATTATCTTGCAATTTGTTCTTTCGTTTCATAGTGCACCTCATTAGCCATTGCCATAGTTTTATTACATATATATTTTACGCATTTTACAGCGATTGTTTTTAGGCCCTTTTACAGCCACGACACATCTACCTTTCGTAATTCATCGCTCCATTGTCCACTTATTAACACAGGCCTGGCGCTCTTTGGCCATACCTGGCCCTTGCGCCATTAAACACCATACATCATCATCATCATTCCTATTTTATAACAGCGCCCTTCATTATAATTGCACCATCTCCCGCTTAAGGGGACGCTAGCACAAACGCGTTAGAAACGTGCAGTACTCTCTAGTAAGGGGGAGAGGCCCCAGGGTCTTAAGCAGCCGTTTACACATGCCGGAACGTGCACCGCGTTTGCCGACGCCATCACATGACTGCTGAGAGAGTATAACCCCCGTATTCATAAACGCTCCTCGACTTGAACTTGACTTGCCACCGCCTTCAACGCGTTTCGAACGCGCTGCGCAAGGCGGTGGCAAGTCAAGTTCAAGTAGAGGAGCGTTTATGAATACGGGGGTAAGGCGGAGAGGCCACAGCGTCTTACACCAGCTTCTTACACGGGCCGTAACGCGCTAGCACAAACGCGTTAGAAACGCGCAGTCTTTCGTTAATGTTGGGTATTTATTGTCATCGTGGTGCGTGTGCCCATGTGCGCTTCGTGGCGTAGTGGTTAGCGCCGCGCGTTCGGAAGCGAGGGGTCCCTGGTTCGATTCCGCGCTACGGACACAACTTTCGGAATTTTTTTTTTCATAAAAGTAGACGTGGCTACCTACTACTACTACATACTACAGAGGAGGGACAGACCCACACCCTAAGGAGCTTCGCCCCTCCATGGCGTACGTAAACATTACGGACGCTAATTTCGCCAAACAACGTACGTAATCATAGCGCACATAAACCACGGAAACCCAATAACGTTCGGAGCATGCGCAGTGAGGATGACACTATTTCGTTACGTACGTAATGCCCTTACGTTTGGTTGCCACATTAAACTAAAACTGTCTATTATCACACGAACGCTGTTTGTGTCCATAATGAACGTCACGCCAACAGCACGCAGTGATGTTCAAATTGCCACTGGATGCAAAGCTGCCCTCTCCTTCCTCTAACGGAGGCCAACGCAATGGTGTGGTGTTGGTTTCCAATAACTGTACAAAAGGGCCATTGAATTTCGCCTGTATGTTATGCTTACCTAGGTCATAGGCTCCGTACAGTGAAGTTTTCTGCGATTGCTGCGCCATCTGTCGCAGCGCCGCCAACAATAATGAGACGGCCCAAGCGCGCGGGGGTATTCGTACGAGCGGCGTCGATGGTGCTGTTCGGTCTTTTCTGGTGTTGAGACAATGTCATCCTTCAGCTCGACTAATTCGAATCCATCGACTGAAAGCGTACGGAAAAGGAAGAGGAACAAGTGCCGGTACTTCTGCGGAAAAAACTGCCACTGTGGCACGAAGGCCAGCCTGGCGTGAAATTGTACCGATTTCCTGGTCGCCCGTGGGAGCAAGAACGACGAAAAAGATGGATTGTTGCTGTTTGAAGAGTTAAGTAATTGTGAAAACAGCGTTTTCCTAGTGTCAATGTAACTATATGCTTTAAGGTCTAGCCAGGTCTAGCTGCTTGAGGTTCTGCAACTGTATTTGTGTGTTTAGCGCGGTTGGAAGTGTATCGAGCACGTTTTGCACAGCAAGCTTGCGTAGCGCGAAATATTACGCGCGAATTTGCGCATCAAATGCTCTTGTAGGCTGCATTCGAATCTTTGTTGATTTGCTTGCATGCTTGCAGTCCGGTAATTAACTGCTAAATTGTGTTTTTTTGTGATACTTTCAGCGAAGAAAGTAAACTCGGTTTGCGTTGATTTTGGGGGTCGTGATGATGCGTGTAACATCTAAACTTCAAATGCATTCACCAAGTGGCGCCCGCCGTGAGACTGCTCTCTCTCGTCAGCGCTTTGTGGCCTGTTCGCCTCGTTTACCATCTCGTGAAGAAGTCATTCGGTTACTGCATGTGCGCTCTTGCTTGCGGCCGCATGCATAGGGCACTGTGTCGTCAGTATGAACTGCGTAGTATTCGCAATCATGCTCCTTTTCTTTTCTTCGGCGAGAATGACGGCTCGCCGTGGATGCCGAAGCAGACGAGCAGGATCTGCTCCAAACACTTCGTGAACGGCGGAGTAGCCAATAAAGGAAAAATTAACACCTAGAAACGCTTCATTCATATATTTGCAAAAATGCGTTTCTCCGCACGTCGGCCACGAAATGAACGAAATACTGTAAATAGCAGAGCTGCAGTTGGACATTTCTGTGACCACGCCCCGGCAACGTAGCAAAAACGACGTGTAATCACCGAATATCGATTTGGGGCTGTTCTCATTCAAAAAACGTCGCGGTAGCATGACCTTGGTTTGAGCTAGTTGCAATGCACCGCAAGCTCCCGTCCTGTTTGTGTGTTCTTCGTCTTCATTTAACTTGCATCGCAGATTTTCCTCCAATAAGTCGTGGTAGCGTGTGCGCTTCCGCTTATGCGTCAAAACCACTTGCTGATATAAAAATGCATGCATGTTCTCCCTACCTGCAAGGAAACGTCGTATACTTGTTTCCCTTGCTGAGAGTGACCGACGGCGCCCGTCGGTCTCCTTCACGTCGTAAACGTGGCCCGCCACATACAGCTTGTCTCCTTTGTCGAGTATAGGCGCACGAAAGTAATTTTCAATACAGCTTATCGGCTTAAAGCCGCAAAACAACACACGCGACATTTTGAACGTCACGCGCGCGTTGAAACACGTTCAGTCGCTGCCGCGGGGGTCGCAGCGGCCGGCTCAGTGTTTCACATTCCTACCACCATTGGCGCTGCACGGCGTTTTGCCGTATTCGGTTGTAGCGCCCTCTGTTCACTGTACGGAGCCTATAGTGACCGGCATTGTTGTCCTCTTGGCACAAAGCCCAGACTACGTTTTCCAGTGTTGAGATATCAAGCTTATGTGAAAGTTCTCATATTCGTTTTGTTGTTGTTGTTGTTAACGCAGCGACATATTTCGCTGCATATATAGTTTTCAGGTCTGTGTTTGACGACAGTGGTAACCCTTCTGGCATGATTACGAAGCACCTGGAGGCGTCATTAAACACGCCACATGGTCTTTGTTATAGCAATGAGCCCATTTAGCCCACTTTCGCGACGATCACTTGCCTCGTTTGGAAGCTTTCATTGGTCTCGTGCTTACGATTTCGCTTCTGCCAGCGCTTTTGCTACCGACATCACCGATATTTCACCTTCGGACACGACTCCAATATTAGCGCGGTGCTTACAGGAGATGGCATTAGCTTCATGCGAATGCAGTATTGCAGGACAAGACGTGCGAGCAGACGAGACTAAAGAAAAATGGCACTAGCCTCAGCCACAGCATTTCATAAGCTCCTCATCCCGGTCGCTCAATAATTAAAAAAAGTATGCGTTTATTCCTATTTGAACTCGCAGTTTCTACGAGACGCGCAAGCTGCTCTATGAGTTCAGTCCTTACGCTGGATACTATCAAATTATATATTTTCATCCTGTGCATGGCGCATCATAGCCTTAGTTGCTTTTGCGCCACAAAACCGTACTTAACTAACTAACTAACTAGCTGGATACTGTCGTCTCACAGCGCTCTGCTTTTTACTACGTGTAAGCCTGGCCGGATTCTTGCATTGCTTACGAACCAGCGCAAATATAGGTGTAGCATCATCTTCATCGCAGCGCATTCGCGTCACGCTCGAGCATCAGCAGCGTTGCGCCTCTCGCATGGCTCGTGTCGCGAACAGCGAACAGATGGCCTCCTCGCTCTCGGCCGGGCTAGATGGCACAGGCGCCACTCCCCTCGCCGTTCTGCTTTCATTAAATGTGAGGACAATCGCACGCCATGTCGGCTGCCCTCGTATCTTGCGTTCCAGTAGGCCACGGCTGAATAAGTCTCGTTCAAGCATTTCACTGGTATTTGTGCTTTATTTTTCGGCCATCAGATTTCCAGGAATTACCAGGTGTAATAAAAGAAAGTACCAACGGGAGCTCTAAGCACAGAGACGCTCCGGAACCGTTTCTTGATCCTGCTTTTAGCGACTGCCGTTGGCATCCAGCTCCCGGACCTCTTCATTGGCCTGAGGTCGTATAAAAGCGTGGGCACCTCCCAAGGAAATGACAGTGGTAAAGGCTGCGAAAAGAATAAGCCACCGAATGAGAATTTTCCAAATGATTATAAAGTGATCAAGGTGAGCAAACTGAACTGAATATGCATATAAAATGTTGTATTGAATTTAAATACAAATTAAACCAAATTAAGCTCATAATAACTATAGCCTACTCGGGCTGAAATACCTCTTTATGAGTACACGTACTTTGAACACAGGACAGGTAGAACAAACACAATTAACTGCACCACTACAGGTGATATTTTCAAGATGACGCGATGAACACTTCAGCACATGATTTTTTTACCGAATATGATATATTCATCACTTCTTTTCCAGTGAGCGCACGGTGACGAACTCGGTACCTATGATCAAACTGGGATATAAACGAGACGTTCGTACTAGAGTCGGTCAACTATTACGAATGGAATGAGTATTAGGGCGAAAGCCTTAGGTGTCTATGTTGGCGGTGACCTTGGTGAAACTGCGCCGTGACTAAAAATGGCTCACGCCGCAATAAGTAAAATCAAGTCAACAAATGCGCGGATTCGCGTCAGCTTTCTCAGGGAGGTTCTTGTATTGTAAACAAAGTTAGTGGCTCTGAAAATAACATTTGGTACATTTGGGGCCATGGAGGGGGGGGGGAATCGAACCCAGGCTTCCGGGGTGCGAGACAAACACGCTTCTCTGCAGCCACGGCTGTTACATGGTTCTGGTTATTAAGGGTATGCCAGTGCGTGCCTGATGCACCCATCACGTGGTCACAGAGACTCGCACATGCCACTACTGGAGCGTTCGTCTTCGTTCACGGCTGGCTCCGATGCCACTCATCATGCCAGTGTTTCCATACTACCCATTTTTCTGCGAAGGCGCTGACGGCTGTGGCCTACTACCAGTAGGTGCGGCGATTTCCGTGAGTACTGTCGTGCGCTCCGATGAACAGTTGCGGCAATTCTTCATAAACATATCTTAATCGTGACAAAAACTATACCAAGTGTGGCACCAGGCTTTCGCCTTAAGATTTATAAACGTGTAGCACTTGCCTAATTTATTCTTCGTGCGCGCACATTTAAGTTATTTAATTGCTGTCACATGCTAGCACGAACAAGGCTAAGGTGCGGAAAAGATGCGGGACAAGACACAGCACTAGGAGAACGCACCAAAGATCTAGCGCTCTGTCTTGTCCCACCTTTTTCCCGTTAGCCTTGTTCGCACTACTATGTTACAGCATTTGCATCAACACCAACTAGTCTTCGTTATTTAATGTTATTTGTTCTCTTCCAATATGTTGTAAGATAATCTGGATTGGCAAATAACGGTCTGGGGAAAGTTAATCCAGGACGTAATATGAAAACCGTACGTTTGCAATAAGAAAAAAAGGTTTGTTTATTTTCGTTCTGTAAGCACAGCCACGTCTAACGTGTGCCGGTCGACCCTACTTCACACAGGCTCTCCCGTGCTTCCGAATCTTGACGGCATGCTATCTGGCTGATGCCGCGCATGGCCCGCTGTAAAACTTCAGAAAATAAAGTTGCTGTTGGGAAAAGTAGTTCGTTTTTGCCCTCTCTGGAATCGGCGAGGTGCCCTTGCACAGGCACCACTCGAGACGTAAGAGTGCGCATATTTTTTCTACGCGTCGCGTGCGTCTGATTGCTCGTGGCATATGCGCGGCCACCGTCATCAGGTCGCTTTACACCGAAGCAAATAGCCTCTAGTTTGTCGGGATTTTTCGTGTCCCGTGCGCGATCTTGCTCACAAAAAATGTGGGCCGATCCGTGAGAAAGTGCAAAGAAGCAGAAACCTCATAGCGGGCTGTTTCCCCAAAAGGTATCACACGATGTCATCAAGTGACCTCATCACTCGACAAAGCCATGATGACACGACGTTACGTTTGGCGTCATGACGTCATCAGATTACGTCATCAGGCGATGTCGTCACGTTACGATGCCGTTACCACGTAACGTAACGTTTCATGCGTTGACGTCATCACCCCACATTTAGTGTGACATGTCTTCACGTGACGCTTGACGCGATTACGTAATAACGTTACGCCATCATGGGGCCGTCCCGAAGACTGCAAAGAAGCGGTAAGTGCAGTGTGCTGCTTATCCAAGAGGCATCACATGACGTCATGAGGTGACATTATCGTTTGAAGTGATGACGTCATTACGTTATGTTTCAGGTGATTAAGTTATCACGTTTCGTCACCATGTCAATCGTTACGTCACCACTTGGTCACCTTGGTTTCGTTACATCAGATGTTAACGCCGGATTTTTCGACTCATGGGCCATATAATGATGTTTTGTACTTATGAAGAATACCCCCCTCAGGAGTTGTAGTGGAGGTTTTCTACAGCTTCACTGGACATCCACTTTCTCAGGGCCGGGATGGCGAGTCAATTTATCCAGGTTGCCGGCCATTTAGGTCGAGTAAACTTACGTTTATTTTGGAAAGCTTCATGCCTGAGTGTCAGGTAAACAATGCCTACAAAATCGTACTGCGAATATTTTATATAGGAGCACGAAAGCTTGCAAAACGTTTTTCTTAGAAGTTTCGCAAATAATTACCTGTATTGCGTTGTTCGCTGGTGCGGCACACCGCATGCTACACGGAGAAGCCTCTGGCTGTTCAGGGCTAAACATACATACACGTCCCACGTGCGTGACGTATCGGGAATGTTGAAACCTGACTGGCTTCGTATTTCGAGCGCGGCCAAACATGTGGCAGCGCCTCTAGGCCTATCGCCGTTCGATATTGCAGCCATATCAAAGCTCACTGTTTAGTTACGACACGCTAAGAAGTTAAATTTCCCCACAACTTCACACCTCTCGAGAACACCCGAAAACTTGCCACTAGTCATCAAAAGCATGTTCGCCGTGCACCATCTAGCGCTATCGCACATACCAGCATGGCGCCGGACGGCAGACGGCGCTGTGATCGCAATGTGGCGGCGCCTTTCACAAAACGATCTATGAGACACCGCTGCTACTGGCGCTCGTGATGATAAAAGGAAGACAGTAATTCTACGTCGAAAGGAGTGCACTGAGGCCGTACCTATCATAGCAGCGCCGAGAAGGAGAGACGAAATTCCCGTGGAGCGGAGCATCTCTGCAGAACCTAGATGGGAAAACAATATATGTATTTAGAATGCTGTGTGACAGATAAACACAGGCCATAATTCTGGCTAATTGCTGTAAAAATCTATACATTAATTCGTGAGTGTTTTGTGGCAACATATGCAACACTGTTCAAGTTATTTCTGATATTTTTTACGCGTTTAGTGTGAAGGAGCACGTAATTTGCTGAGTTATCATAAAAGGCGGCATCGTACGTCTGCGAAATATTGTCAAGGAGACTAGAAGTGGTACGCCGTCTCGTGCTCTAATATCGTTTGTAGCACATCGTTTCATTGTCCACTGCTTTCCTGTGCTTCGTCGGCTGTGCAAGAATGTCGTTTCATGATGATAAATATTACATTCCAATATTTGTTATCCTAAGTTAACCATAAACCTTTATCATCCCATATATATATATATATATATATATATATATATATATATATATGACACCCAGTCATCTGATGTGACAACTTAAGGTAAGCAGAGCCCTAACCGTTAATAATCTTGAAAATGCTCTTGATGTATCAGTGCACCGTTTTAACTGAGTGTCCCGTACGTTCCGCTCCGCTCAGATTTCTTGCGCTGACACAGTGCAGGGAAATGCGCACATTTCGCACTTCGTATATGCGCGTCTTGCCGATACTCGTTCGTTTTCCAGCGAAGCTGCTAGGCGTGTCGTACAAGTTGCCAAGCAGACGCGCCCCCGCGTTCCGGTCAGTCGGCTTCATAGTGGTAGGTTACGCTAGCGGCATGAGCGCTTCGCGCACGCGCACTAGCGTTCCCACTCCGCGGTTGTGTGAAAATCGCTACGATACAACGCTCTGAACGGAGCGGCCCCTAGACGGTCTGCTAAAGCTATCTCATGTAAAATGCCTATAGTTTACATAAAAAGCATATCACATCACTTACTGGGTTTTTCCCTCTTGAAGAGCTTACTGAAAGCACTCTGCGTGAATATATGCCGGGGTTGGTATTTATATGAAGAGCAATTGTCCCCCATCCATACACTGACAGTGGCTTGTTTAGCCATGGCACACGCGTCGTTGATTTTACTCTTGCAGAGAAAACAGATTTGTGTCAAAGAGCTGTCGAGGCACTCGCGGACTGCTACGCTGGCTGGCTGGTTGGCGTCTAACGGGAATAAAGGGGGTGAGCTACATTCAAGGCCCGCACATTCGGGAGCGGTCTGGTACACCCAACAAATTGTAGCCTTCTGTAGCTTTTGAAACGTGCCACGTTTATTTTTGTTGCAATTGTATAGTTACATTTTATACAATACAATTTTATTCATTTGGTACATACATATTCAGATTATGCTGATCCGGCTAAGCACAATACGCTTGATGATGTGTGTTGTTTTTTTTTCACTGGGGTCTTGTAGTTACTGTTGTAATGGCGTGTAATTAGCGTAAGGCGAAAAGCTTTCGGATGGGCAACCCTCCCAGCAGTCTTAGTTTGTTTTCCATTGTGGCTGCCGTAAGTTATTGTGTTAACTTGTTATTACTGAATTTAAAGCTTGAACCTAATAATCCAAGCAATTGCCGTACAGCGTGATTACATACGTAAGAAGAGGCTCTACCAATGATTTATAAATTAAACACCTAAGATAAAGCAAGGATTTTCCTCTAATATGGTACATCATGGCCGCCATGGCTTGTGTCTTTTCAGCAAGCTGACTTGCTGAAATTCCGAGTCAATTGCTGATCCCAGAAAATACCAAAGTACTTAATAGCTGGCTCCACCGACAGATCAACGCATTTACAAGGTTAACAATTATTATTATTAGTAGTAGTAGTAGTATTAACAAGAATAATAGTTTAGAGAACGAAATCGTTTTATGGAAGTTCTTAAAATGTGTGCTTTGCCTTCTTGAGGTTTATAAAAATTGAATTCTGTGAGAACCACTGAACGACTTCGTTCATGTCAGCCTGGAAACTTTCCATTCCTGTATCTTTGTTACAAGCCTCAAGTACCAACGCTGTATCATCCGCGTATTGAAATACTCTGTCAACCTCAGTAAACCTAGATCGGAAACATTTACGTTAAAAAGTAAAGGGCCAAGTGTACTTCGTTGTGGTATACCAAATTTCACCGACCTAAAATTACCGTGTATGCCACCAATTTTAACACACTGGACCCTATTGCTAAATCAATTTAAAAAACAATTAAATTATCCTCGAAATCCTAGGACTTAACTTTTTCGAACATCAAAGTATGATTGATCGTATCAAACGCCTTGGGTAAGCCAATAGGACGCTAGAACAAAGTTATTTGTTAATCGCAGCGTTAACGAAATCCGAAAATGTTTCAAGCAGTGTAATTGAATTGGTATTTTTTATAAAGCCGTATTAGTGCCGAATTATTCAGAGTACTTTTCACAGAATGACTGGAAAGAGATGATTCATGTTTTTTTATTATCTCCGCTAAAGTTCGCAAAGTCGAGATAGGCCTGTGATTTCCGCACTCGCACGTCTTTTCCACTTACGTACACTGGTCGGACAACTGATATATTATGTCGCTGTGGTATGTCATTAGTTTTAAATATTCCATTTAAAACGTTTCACAGACCATTTTTCATCACATCGAAGTTACAATGCAGGTCTCTAGGTCGAATGCTGTCATACCAAGGTGGCTTATGAAGCTTCACTCCTTGCATTATTGTCCACAATTCAAATTCTGCGAAAGTGTGCTTGAATCAGGAAATTTTCTTTTTATTCTGACATCTATAATGCTTCATTCCTTGTATGAATTAGATAATTCCTTCATTAAGTATGTTTCCGACTGTCGCATTTTTGCAGTTATTAAAATTTCTTAACTTTATATATTCCTCTCATAGGTTTGTTTTCCTGGTCTTTTCCACATTTTGCCAGGCCTTGTTCTTAACGTAGGACAGTTCCATTATGTCATCAGTGATCCACGTATTCTTTGCATTTCTACGTGTAATTTTTACAGTTCTGGCGGATTTCTCATATATGCTTAATATAGTGACAAATTCCTTGTATAAGCTGATGTGGTATAATTCTAATATGAAGCTCCAATCAACCCCTTGTATATATTTATCACTTTTCTTGTTATCTACAAGATTTACTAATAGTGGGGTCGTCGGTTTTGTTGTTTCTGTTGCACATCATTACAAGAGATGTAAAGTAGTGTTCCGCAAGCTTCTGCTTTATGACACTTGAAATATTCTGCTGGTCTATTACAGGAACCATAACATGATAAATGTGTGACTTTGTAATAGTGGCACCAAAGTGATGCTCTCTGGTGTAGTTATAAATAACATTTCCAAGTCCAAATTCTGCCAATAGATCAAGATAGTCTCTGAAGGGCATTTCCGTGTCTTGCCTAATGTCAATATTTTGATCGCCGACAATGATCAGCTTCTTTTCATTCATGTATCTGGAGAAAATGATACAATTCATCTAAAAACAAACGTGCGTTCTTATTCGGCATTCTGTACATTGCACATAGGGTATAATCTCTGTTTACTCGGCCCAAAAATACAGCGACCACCTCAGCGTGATCAAATGTCACATTTATCATACTAGACAGCCGAAAATCCTTCACAAACACCATCACACCACCTTTTCAATTTTCCCGACATAATGAGCTCTGTGTATAACCGGACAGATAATAAACAATTTGTCGTGATGTTTCTATGTTAACTATTGAACTATTATCAATCAATATGCACAATTCATCCCAGTCAGTGCCTGCTCAGGCTTCGTATGTTCACATGAAGTAAGGAGAGTTCTTGGTTTAGCTTGGGTTCAGTTAAAACATTTTTAACATGGACGCCCCGCTCTCAAAATGAGTTGAAAGACGTAATCATGTTATTTTTAGAAGATATATTTCAGCACCAATGTCAATAACCGGTGTCCCTACAGCCTTCCTGACAATTATTTTGCCGTTTCTAATCAAGATGAGCATGTATGCTCGCTGCCTAGTAAGCTCGCGGCACTGCCAGAACAATTATCTTCGAACACTTGTCAGATTTTCATTTATGAATATACGCTCACTGCGCAGCGCACTGTTATTTACCAGCCATTTATCTCAAGTGACTTGATCAAGAAACCGAACAATATTCGGTGCGATGTTATCTGTCCGCGCTTTGAACCGATGCACTGCTTTGAGATCATGCCGCACGTGCGCAGGACGTTGCTTTGACAAGCGTCTGGCTCAGACCACCAATCAAAGCACCTAGGGAGGTAGTAGCTTCACCATCTCTTTTCTCGTCAGGGTCACCGTCTGCGTTAAACCCACTGCTCTCGTGAACATCTCTCTGTGTTTTATATACCTTACATTCCCATGCTAGCCCTTCCCAACTTTGTAGTGTATTGAATGCCATTTGGTATACATCCGAGCATTTCCAAACAAGGTAAAACTTATTACAAGCACTACACTTTACCAGCAAAGATTCTTTTGAAGTAGCCTTGGAACAACTATAGCCCTGCTACAGCGCCATGTCTAAACACTCTTTGGACAGTCTAAAGCTATTTAAAATTTAACACACTTTTCAATAAGTGGTATATTGCGGGACTTGCCGAGTTGTCGTGAACTGCTGACACTGTACGCGACATATGCGCATTACAGCTGGTAAGCAAATTAGGGGGTCGTCTTGTACGGTTGTCATTTCTACAGTTAACAGAAAAAAACGATCTTTGCCAAGAAAATCTTTGCCAAGAGATCTTAAAAAACGACTTTGCCAAGAAAAGCAATATGCATTCAGTGAAGTCACAAAACATCCTTGTTTTACAACCCTTAATGATTTGAAGTGTTCAACGCTTTTCTATAATCGACCCTCTATGAGGCGGCATTTCTCACTGCGTGTAAGAGAACTTAGCGAAGAGATGGATGTCCCACTTCTAGAACATCGCCTAATGCCTCCAGCTAAGCTGTCACCGCCCTGGGAGTGGCAGGTGATAGAATGTGATCTATCCTTTGTAGAGGTCACAAAGCATGCTCCCGACCTCGAAATTGCAATGCATTTCCGCGAACTTCAATCGAAGTACTCGTGCTCGGAATTCTATACCGACGCATCCAAGTCCCATGCTGGCGTATCTTACGCTGCGGTTGGCCCCTCTTTTTCAAAATCCGACGTATTAAACCCCCTAACAAGCATTTTCACCGCAGAAGCCTATGCAGTACTGTCTGCGGTGAAGCATATAGAGAAATTGAAACTACAAAAGGCAATAATATTCACAGACTCGTTGAGTCTTGTAAAAGCGCTAACATCTTTACAAAAGCATAAGAATCCTGTTGTTATCGAGCTTTACTCACTCTTGTGTAACATTTACCAATCTCGTAGACATGTAATAATATGCTGGGTGCCTGGCCATAGAGGCATCGAGGGCAATGTGCTAGCAGACCAGTTGGCCACATCAACTACATCGCAAGCTATTAATCCTGCCGCTGCTATTTCCTCCACAGATCTGAAGCCTTTTTTGCGAAGGAAACTGCGAGGCCACTGGCAGCGTCTGTGGGACGCTGAAACAACTAATAAGCTCCACTTGATTAAGCCACAGTTAGGTTTCTGGCCCTGTACAACTAAAACACGACGAACTGATGTCCTATTCTGTCGTCTCAGAATAGGACACACATATGGTACTCACAATTTTCTATTGAATGGAAATGATCCTCCAACATGTGGTAGATGTGGCGACAGGCTCACCGTCCTCCACGTCCTCTTGGAGTGTCGGGAAGCCGAAAGAGAAAGAAAGAAACATTTTCCTCTCGCATATCGCTATTGTGTCCCCCTGCATCCCGCTATGTTTCTCGGTAAAGAACCACTTTTTAGCACCAACGCAGTCCTTGCTTTCTTGAAAGATGTTGTGTTACATGTTATTAGTCCAATAAGTTCGTAGCGCATCCTCTCTCTAGAGGATGTTGCTGCGATAGTTTTTAACTGCACATGCCTCCAGGCCCTTGTGTTTCAAGGGCTCTGTTTAGGCACTTGTGCTTCTGGCCAATTCTTGTATCTTAAATTTTTTGTAACTCGTATCATTTTTTCGCAATGCATTGTTCATGTCCATAGTACTCATAATCACTCATTGTCATAATCTTATTACTTATAGATTTTACGCACTTTACAGCGACTGATTTTAGGCCCCTTTACAGCCATGCCACATCTAATGTTCATATAATTCCCTATTCACCTACCACTAACAAGCCATTACCATCGTCTTGATACGAACTAATACTGTCATGGCGCTCTTTGGCCATACCTGGCCCTTGCGCCACTAAACTCCAACAATCATCAGTGAAGTCACAAGGCCTTTCGCCACAAGTGATTTAACTTTATTCTTAAGCTTTCACAAATATTTGTTGTTTAATTCTTGATGGTCGCAGTAAACGCAAAGCGTAACCCCTTTGTTCGAAGGTCATTGTAAACATTATTCGTACCACTAAAAGGCTGTGTAATCGTGATGACAATCGAACGCTTTTAGTACCATAGAAATCTTTTTTGATGTCACCGTGCTCTTTGCGTCGGAGACTATCAGTAACTTATTAAAATTAGAGCTGGCAACGTGAAAATAGGCACAATGCATCCAATCTATATTGGTGTTGAAAACGCTATTGGTCCATTTCTATAGTTCACGTAAAAAAAAACATCTAAACGGACTTACAGGGATTTTTCTGTTGAGGTTGGCGTAATCAGTCTGCATGAACAGGCGCCTGCTGCAAGTATTTATACCCAGACACATTATTCCCATACGGCCCGTACGGTGACATCCGCCTGTTAATCAACGCACGCGCGACGGTCATTGAACGGTTACAAAGGAAACAGGATTCGTCAATCAGTTGTCTAAACAGTCGAGATATGCTATAGTGGCTTGTTTTTCACGTCAAGAGCGACTAAAAATAGCTCACACGCATACAGAGCTCGCACACTAACCTGCGCTCTTGCATTCTACAAAACACCCGCTTCTATCATAATGAATTTCAAGTACGGTTCCTTTCGAAACGCGCCACAACATGCAGCTGCGGCGCAAATGTTCCCGTTGTAACGTGTATGATATTATGTCTAGCCATGCCACTAGATTACATTGTGCATATAAATTTGAATAACACTGATGTTACTTGCAGAAACGACGAAAACAAGCGTGCTTGTTCGGCTCTCCATCTTTAAAAAACATTTAAAAAATTTTAAACCTTAAAAAAGGGCTAGCAAGTCGTTATAACGGTGAAGATATCATGTGTAAATGACAAAAAAAGAAAAAAAGCAACGCCGACCATGAGAAATAAACGTTTTCCGTTGTGGATATGTTTCTTTTACTGAATGCGCGCAGCATTCGTTTTAAATATTTTGTCGCATACTGTATATAACACTTGTACATTGCGTATTGTTAGCATATATTTGTTTCTCATTATCTGCTACATTAACCTCGTGTTATTTGATATGTGTCATTCCTATGCTTCCATAGCGTGTCAATTACTACATATTTAGCAACAGACATCAGAATACACGAAGTTAATGATGCAACTACTCCAATACAAGAAAGGTGCTTACAATAATTGAAGTTCAAAATACAAGCAAATGAAATACATGCAGCGTAAGATTAAATGAATATGTACAATTCTTCTTTCTGGGGCTTTAGGTGCCAAAACCACTTCTGATTATGAGGCACGCCGTAGTGGAGGGCTCCGGAATAATTTTGACCACCTGGGGTTCTTTAAGGTGGCGGTCCCACTCCGGCGGCACGAGTCCCCCGTTTTCAGTACTTTTGGAGCAACCGTGGCGGCTCTTCTACTTAGTATATAAAGTTGTCGTATATACCATAACAAAGCTTAATTCTTGTAGATTCCAACTATATATAATGTACAGAAATTGATTAATGTGATTTAGAAATAAATGTTCAAGAACAAGCTTGAGCTACATGGCTTTTGCGAACTGTGTCTGAGTTGTGACCATATTTAGGAGAAATTACCGCATGTACTGCATTGCGGCTTGCACTGTAGCTTTAGGACATATTTATCTGTTTCCTAGACGCAGCAAAGTAATTTTGAATTTTTACTTTTCGGATAATTTGCTTTTGAAGATTGCCAAATATCGCAAACTTGTGTTGCAACAGCCCGATAACTGCAAGCTCAAGGAAGCAAAATTTTGGATAAATTAGTGTTCACGGAATGTCCATTTAGGACGCAAAACTTCATTCATGTACCTTCATTACTTTTAAACCGCAGCTTCGTAGCTTAGTACCTTACCGCAAAAATGGGCAAAAGTAAAACCGGAATTCTAAATATTGCTGAATTTTGGCCGCATTATTAGGAAAACTAATAAAGGTACATGAATGAAATTTTGCGTACTAGATTGAAATTCCTTGAACTCTAAAGTTGCCAAAATTTAGCTTCCTTGAGCGTGTAGTTGCCGGGCTGTTTGCAAGAGAAGTTTGCGATATTTGGCAATCTTCAAAAGCAAATTATGCAAAAAGTAAAAATTAAAAATTATTTCGCCTCGTCTAGGAAATAGATCAATATGTCCTAAACCTACACAGCAAGCCCCAATGCAGTAATGGCGGTAGTTCCTTCTAAACATGGTCACAACTGAGACAGAGTTCGCAAAAACCATGTATCTCGTGCTTGTTCTCGAACATTAATTTCTAGATCAAATTCATAAATTTCTTTATATAATATATAGTTGGAATCTGAAAGAATTGGGCTTTTTCATGGAATATACCACTACTTTATAGCCCAAGTAGAAGAGCCGCCGCGGTTGCTCCAAAAGTACTGAAAACGGGGGGCTCGTTCCGCCGGAGTGAGACCGCACCTTAACGTGCTTGCGTTGTAGTGCACGTTAAAGAACCCCAGGTGGTGAAAATTATTCCGGAGCCCTCCACGGCGTGCCTCATAATCAGGACTGGTTTTGGCAACTAAAACCCCAGAAAGAAGAATTGTACATATTTATTTATTCATACGCTGTATGTATTTCATTTGCTTGTATTTTGAACTTCAATTATTGTAAGCACCTTTCTTGTATTTGATTAGTTGCTTCATTAACTTCGTGTATTCTGATGTCTGTTGCTGCTAAGTTGCCATAATGTATTAATTACTACATTGTTAAATTACTAATAGGAGGTCCCCCTTGACAGTTCTTGTAGCTCCAGGACCTCCTTCTGTACTAATGATGAATGAAGAAATAAATAAAAATAAATAAGCACCATGAATAAATTTACGAAAAACACCGCTCCCGTACATAACCACGGCGCTAAAGCATCACAGCATAATTATAATCACAATTAACGCTGAAATCCACCGTCTTCGTAACATGCCGCTTGAATGTTCTTCGCAGCTAGAAAATTTATCCTGAACTGGAGCACGGTTTCTTTCTTGGGGCCTGCGCTATGGGGGTTGTTTACGCCTTCCGCCGCGTGTTAGTATGGTCGCTCCGACGCTGCCGCTCCAGTGTAAGTAAAGCGCAAAGACACAACCAGGAGTCCTAAAAAAAGTGAAATAAACATATACTAAATTTGATGCCATGGATAGAAACGTAAAAGACCATGGGGATTCACAAGCACGACAAAGAAATTTAATGTTAAAATCTGTACAATAACACAAAGGGCAATACCTTGCTATTTGAGGCTCGAGCTGGTTGTCTAAGGCCAAATACATACGAGAGCAAATATACACAACCGACAAAAACCGCAGACAACTCAGAGCATCCTAAAGAAATGTGAAGAGATTCAACCGACGAGAACCCTAGGTAACGTATTCGTTCCAGAAGCGCTTGGATTTAAAGTAGATGGTAGCATTATCCGATCAGCAGCCGAGATAACCAAGGTATTGGTGGAAAAAATAGAAGTGAAAATTAATTAGCACTTCATCCATTAGAGACATCGGCAGCAGTACAAGGTAGATGCAGAAGTTTTAAGGAAGAGATAAAAGATTCAGATGTACCCAAAATTCCAGGCTGGAAGTTATGTATAGCATACGTAATTAGCTCAAGCAGCCTAGGTGAAAATTCGTCACAACCCCGTTTCAAACCGATGCCAATAAATGGTGAACATGCAACTACAGTTAAAACTCGATCTAACGTAACCCGATTTTACGAAATTCCCGTTCTAACGAAGAAATTTCAATTCCCCGGCAGCAGTGATGGGAATGGCCAAAAGCATTTCCGCCCTCAGTTTTGTAAAAATTTGGAAAAAAGAAGAAAAACAGGACAAAAGCAGTACTTATTGCTCTTACTACACGGTTGCCTATTATATGTATCACACATGCCCTTCAAGAAATGACTAGCCTTAGCATTGCAATAAATTGTGCGAGCATGAATTCACTGACATCATAATTAATGCAAGCTTTTATCAAAGGAGAATTTCAAGTATGAAACATGATAGCAACAAAAACAAAAAAATGATTGTCAGTTGGATGAAACATAACCCCGCTTTCTTTTCCTGATCTGCATCATTCAATAGAAAAATACTTTCACACTTGTTTTGCCTTGCTTAATGAAGTATTTCCTGGCCACTCTCAATGTCTGAGGAGTTATTCAGCTTCATGCCTCACTGAATCACCAATGCGGCATTTTTGAACAATTGTTGTGCCTCAGCCACTTCTTTCTTACCTTGATTGTATTGCGATTGCAATTATTTGTGCACTCCCAACGCATTTCTGCCGTCGCCGTGATGTTCTGAATAAAGTCCAAGCCTGATAGCATTGTCGCCGCGCGCCGTGTGCTTAATGCGTGAATGAAACTTTCCGAGGGTCGGCTGATGATCGCGGGTCAATCTCGCGCGCGCAAGGGTGGAAAGCGGGGAGGAAGCACGCCGTCTTCCCTCGCACGCGAGGAACCAGGGTTCTACTCCGGCGGCTGCTGCGTACGGCGCGGCCGCCTTATCTTGAAAGCGATCTGCGATGTGGACAAATTGCGCGCTGCGGCGGGCCTCATCTTCAAAGCGATCTACGAGGCGAACAAAGTGCCCCGAGATGCTAGTAGCTTCGTATGCGCTGTGCTTTTGACACTCAGTTCGCGTTGAAGCGAGAGTCAGCACGAAAGTCAATTCCCTCGCTGCTGCTGCCGCGCTTCCTCACTTCAGCGTTTTGAGAGCGAGTTTCCGCGGTCATCGAGTGATATGTGTTCATTTTACGTGTGCGCGCCGTACACCGTGCTTGTTCATTTAGTTAGCAAGCGAATGTTTGCAAGTTTATACGGCCAACAAAGCTAATATCCATACTTCGTACAGCAATCTACGCTTGGCTTTTCGGGCTCAACTGCGACTTTTTTGCTCACGTTCGCATTCATTGAGGTTTGCTCTGCATCTGTACAAAGCCGCTATGGTGCTCTCCGTTCAACTGCAAGGCGCTCCGCATACCGCTCTTCTGACAAAGGTCATGCCGCCGGTACGAACGCGAGGTCGCAGGGCACGGCGAAAACGTAGAATGAGCCGAGCGCGCGTACAACTTCGTCGTAAACAGTGACACTCTGGCCTGGCACAACCCGTGCACAGGATTGTATTGGATTAGCTCGGTTTTTAAATGACAGGAGATGCAAAGACACTCTGCCGCTTGACGTTGGCGACACGTCCTCTCAGTTGTGGCCTCCGAGATTAGAAGCGCAGTGCCAAGTAATCTCGGAGGTCACACCTCGGCGCTGCTTTGTAGCATGGATGTTGCGGCTTTACCGAAATGTAGCAGCTTGGCGCAATTGTAGCAGCATGCCCTTCACTGCGGCAGGCACCCATAGGGCTAAATGTTGCCATCAACCAGAATTAACGAAACTAATGGCCACCAAACACGATTTAACGAAGTCTTTCCTGAAAGGAATGAGTGAAAAAGTGGTAATTTCTTTCCAATTTTGGCACGGACGGTGTTTTTCTTCCAGCGCGCACTCTAACGCTATCGCGTTAAAACATCTCGGCGCCCTAGTCACGGCCCTAGTTTTATTTTGAAGAGGCTGCAAGCCGCGCCCTTGCACGGGACGGACTCACTCTGGAGCCTTTTTAAGTACCGGATGGCGCTAGGGGCGGCGGTGGTTGGTTTCGTGATTTGATGTTTTACGTGACAGATGGCACTGATGGTCTCCTCGCAACTTTCTTGCTCGGCCTGCTTGCGCAATGACTGCATTCGTACTCTGCGTCTTTGCATATCGCTAGCCTGACATAGCTTCACGTGACCGTATACCTTTCCTGCATCCATTTCATGAAGGCATGTCTCTCCACACATATCCTGTTACCACGTCCACGACCACGTCGCCATCACCTGATGTCATTTATGTCATTCATGAAAATCACGTAATGACATGCATGTCATGTTATTCATGTGATGCACATCATGTCATGGACATCGTAATACATAACTTGTTAGGAAATGCATCTGGCACAAGTGACAACTATGTGGTCGCATAGATGACATAACATGTCATCTGCACCTATAAATGTTACACCGTTATAGATGTTAGAACTATATACCTATAGTAGTTACAACGCCAACACTGTAGACATTAAGATATCGTTCAGAATAACTTGTTAGCCGAGTTGGTGATCAACTAGCCTGATCTTGTAGCACAAAACATCTTGATCTTGTAGCACAAAAAACTCGAAAATAAATGAGAACAGTGAAACGAATGTCTCTCGTTCCTCTCACTGTTATAATTTATTCTCAAGTTTTTGCGCTACAAAAATCACCGTTAAGATATGATTGTCTTTGAGAACGACGTCCTGCGGCTAGACAGTCTGCCGACGAGTGGAGAGGTAACAGGGTAAAAATGTTCATAAAGCTTGCGAAAGAGCCAGTAAAATCGAAATTGCATTGGAAGGTCTGTCCTTTGGAAAACCGTGAGACCATTCAAAGGAGGTCCACATGCCTTGTTTAAATCAATTTGAAATATAGTGACTCGTATTCAATGGGGACAGCACGAGAGACGATGGTGAGAATTTTGAAACAATACGTTCGCACTTTTGGTGGCATATGCTGGTAGGTGTGCGGGTCCTTTCCACAAAACAATTTAGATCGTCCTTTCCTTGACCTTACTGTCGGTGCTCGTGTATTTTATTGTCGCAGCAGTAATATTTTTTACCAGAATAAACGTATCTGTTGGCTAATTGCGAGAGCAAAATTATATAAAGAACGACAAACGACTTAAGAATATAGAACTGTTGTCCAGACAGAGCGCATATTGAATTCCGACACTAGCTATTTCCATAAAACAGTGGCGCCAATCCTAATTTAGTTTACCATAAATGTCTGAACCCTTAGTTCAGTGCCCAGAAGCAGGCTTTCTGGCCAGCGGTATGCACGTCATCGATAGGCGCCTTCGTTTATGTCATTACGTATGAACCAACTTCCTCTATCTCCGACAGTTTCATTAAACGCAACCAGCTTATCTAGTCTGACACTCGCCCTAGGCGGCTCTCTTATTTAGAATTTTTTAGTATACTGATCCCTCATTCGCTGTACAACGCTATGTTTACAGTTTTTCTTCGTAATATGCGTTGTTGATTATTATCAAAAGTCCCGCAGGGGCGTCTGCGTAATCAGGCATTTGGTGTGCTGCGACACCACGGACCCGAGCACATGAGGGTTGGCCCCTCCCGTGTGTAGCCGTGCGCGGCTTAGCCGTGTCCGGGGAAAAGAGGATCCTGGAGGTTGAGCCGATGCCGGGTGTTTGGACCTTTACGGCCCCTCGGTAGAGGCAACACACCTCTTTGGCCTCCGCTTCGCGTAGACGGCACCCCCGGACTGACCCACCCGGGGGAAATCGGTAGTCGCCTTTTCCTGTCTCTCTCTCCCCAATCTTCGTCTCTCTCTCACACTTTTTAGCCTGTCCTGTCTTCTACTCTCTTCCATTTACTTCCATTCTCCCTGGCGGCAAGGGTTAACCGTGTGTGGCTATCCTACATTGGGTACACCATATTTGGTTATAGTAGCGGCGTACGACTGGCGTCACGCAGACTTGTGCACAAGCTCTGCCGCGTCCCCTCGTTGGGCTCCGTGGTGGGCGGTCGGCGCTGTTGCCGAACTCGAACATTTTCTTATGGCAGCGCAAACCTCTGTTGTCTATGATCGGCCTCTGAAAAGAGGCCGCACCGAAGCAACATTCCAGTTCTCCTTTCGGAGAAACACCCCAGCATTCCCCAAGTACCATGTAGTCCATAGTGAAAACAACACACCCGTGAGAAAGCTCTCTCCCTTCCTGGTGGCCAAGTGCCTAAAAGACAAAATTGGATCGACATATAAAGCCTCAAAAATGTCTAGCGGGGACCTCCTCCTAGAACTAAATGATAAAGATCAAGTACGAAAGCTCTCAGAACTTACCAGTATTGGTGATGCCACAGTTACAATTTCAGCTCACAGAACTCTAAACACAAGTAGGGGTATGATATCCGAGGAGGACTTCCTTGGCTTGAGTGATGAAGAACTGCTGGAGGGTTTCCAGGAACAAAACGTGACCAAAGTACAAAGAATTGTCATCCGCAGAAACGATCAAGAAATCCCGACAAAACATGTTATACTCACCTTTGGAACAAGCGAAATGCCTACCTCTCTCAATGCAGGATATCTAAAAGTAAATGTCCGGCCATATATCCCGAACCCCAGACGATGCTTCAAGTGTCAAAGGTTTGGACATGCTTCACACTCATGCCGAGGACAAACAACCTGTGCTAAATGCAGCTCAAATGATCACCAATCTGACAATTGCACTTCTTTACACTGTGTAAACTGCAAAGGGGACCATGCAGCTTACTCGCGGTCCTGTCCTTGCTGGAAAAAAGAAAAAGAAGTAATTGCACTAACTGTGAAAGAAAAAATCTCGTTCTATGAAGCAAGAAATCGACTGTCTTATCTTTCGAGAAGAAGTTATGCCGAAGTGACGCAGGTGGGGGCAGCGTCACAGAGGCCTCGGGAGTCCTGCGGGCCCACACACAGTGGCCCTGCAGTGACCCCTCCCGCCCCCGTGGTGGAAGCAGTCAGCACTGCTCCATCCTCTTCGAAGCACCCGTGACACCAGTCCCGCTGGGCCCAAAAATCAATCGAACCCCAAGGCCCGAGACACGTGTCTAGGCGCCCAACTCTCGGTCCTCCAGCGCCTCAGGGAGAGCGATGGAGGTCGACTCAAAAATCCCGGTGTCGTCGACGCCGAAGGACAAGCCCTCTCTCGAGCGCGCAAAGAGGGACAAAGTCCCAATAACCACGCTAATCAAGAAAGTTATAACCTAAAGGTTATCACTCCATTGTATTAGCCTTCTCTACATCTATGTCACCTAACATCTTATATCTTATTCAATCGTAATGCCATTTTTTACCTTTCAGTTTTAAAATGGCTTTTATTATCCACTGGAATTGCAGAGGACTTTTACGCAACTTAGGTGACATCAAAGACATGCTAAGTAACTTCTCTCCTGTGGCCCTATGCTTGCAGGAAACAAACCTAGGCGAAAAAACAAAATTTTTTAAAGGCTTCACTGTGGTACGACGCGACCGTGCCCAGGCAAGCCGGCTTTCGGGTGGTGTAGCCATTGTTCTGCAGGGAGGTATTGCAGCCAGAGAAGTTGCCATTAACAGTCACATAGAAGCCGTTGCTGTCACCATTTTAGCGCACAAAACCATCACCATTTGTTCGCTATACATTCCACCACAATCACATTTTACAGTAAGAGACCTAGAGTTAATTTTAAATCAGCTACCTGAACCTTTTTTAATAGTGGGTGATTTTAACGCACATAACACCTTATGGGGTAGTAAAACAAACGACACCAGGGGACAAACACTTGAACATTTTATCCTAGCGAATGACGTATGCCTTTTAAACACTGGTGCTACAACCTACTGCTCTCCAAGCACAGGAGCTATGAGCTGTCTGGATCTAGCACTCTGCTCTCCGTCTCTTTATAGTGATCTCCAATGGAGTATTATAGATAATCCTTATGGTAGTGACCATATGCCTGCAATCATAAAACCAACCTCCAAGCTACCTACCCTACCTTCTAGACCACCCCGTTGGAAACTTCACCTTGCAAATTGGCCTCTCTTCACCGAAAAAGCTAGTCTAGATAAACTGACCTTAGATGACCTAAGCATAGACGAAGCGAATGAGAGGATTACTACTTGCATAGTTGCTGCGGCGGAAGAGGCTATTCCCCAATCTTATGGATTCTTAAGGAAAAAAACTAAAACCCTGGTGGACGAACGAATGCACAGAAGTCAAAAAGTTTCAAAACAAAGCGTGGGGTATCTTCCGAAGGTACCCAACCCAAGATAACCTGTTATCATTCAAAAAAGCGAAAGCAAAGGCGAGGTATATCCGTAGGCAAGCAGAACGAAATTCATGGAAAAATTATATCTCATCGGTTACAGTTCAATAACATCCAAGAGAAAGTGGGATCAGGTTCACAAGTTTAGGGGCGACTATGCTCCCTACACGATCCCCGTACTCTCAACTCCAGGCACGCAAACAAGTCTTCAGGAACCAGCAGACATATTAGGCCAGCACTTCTACACCATATCTAGCTCGGCAAACTATTCCATAACATTTCTCAAACACAAACAGTCCGCAGAAAAACAAAAGCTTCCGACAACGGGAAGTTAAGATAGACTGTTCAATGCCCCTTTAACACTCCATGAAATAAACAGAGTAATCTCTTCGGGTAAGAAAACAGCACCGGGTCCTGACAAAATACATTACTCTATGCTGGCCCATTTGTCCCAGAAAGCGGTGGAGGCCTTGTTGCGTTTTTAACACGATCTGGGAAACGGGTAAAATGCCTGCAGAGTGGAAAAAGGCTGTTATTGTACCCTTCCTGAAGGCGGGAAAGTCACCAAACACACCTCACAGCTACAGACCTATAGCACTAACAAGTTGCCTCACTAAATCATACGAAAGCATAATAAATATAAGACTAACATACATTCTCGAAACAGATAACTTGCTAGATACTCACCAGTGTAGTTACAAGAAAGGGTGCTCAACAACTGACCATCTTGTTCGCCTTGAACATACCATACGTGAGGCATTCCTTTACAAACAGCACTGTCTAGCAGTGTTTTTCGACTTAGAAAAGGCATACGACACCACATGGAGGTATGTCATTTTACAAGATCTAGCAACACTAGGAATACGGGGCAGAATGCTGAACTGTCTGGCTGATTTTCTGACAAACCGAACATTTCAAGTCCGTCTGGTGGCAACACTGTCCCGCGTCTTGGTCCAAGAAAATGGCGTGCCACAGGGTTGCATATTAAGCACCACTCTTTTCGTGGTGAAGATGAATTCCATAAATGAAGTTATTCCGTCGAACATTATGTACTCTTTATACATAGACGACCTTCAAATTGCATGCCGTGCCTCGGGTATGTCTACATGCGAAAGACAAACCCAGATAACAATAAACAAGTTGACGCAATGGGCCGATAAAAATGGATTTCGTTTTTCTACACAAAAAACTGTGGCAGTCGTGTTTTCACAAAAAAGGGGTTACACCCGGACCCAGTTCTCAAGTTAAATCAAAGCCCATTACCGGTCAAACACGAACAAAAGTTCTTAGGAATAATTTTCGACAGTAAACTAAACTTCATTGCCCACATTAACAGCATCAAAACTAAGGCAAACAAAGCGCTTAACATCCTGAAGGTCCTATCACGTAAACATTGGGGCGCCGACCGAACGTGCCTGTTATGTATTTACCGCTCTGTCGTGCGCAGCATTCTTGACTACGGTTGCATAGTTTACGGGTCAGCAAGGCAGTCGTACATCAAACGTCTTGATCCCACACACAACCACGGACTGTGCTTAGAAACTGGCGCGTACAGGACCTCCCCAATAGAAAGCCTGTATGCCGAGAGTAACGAACCCTGTTTGGAGCACCGACGAGCTTTGCTGACAATTTCATACGTGCTTAGAATCACAGCTCTACCTAATCATATATACCACGCTCTTGTTACCTACACCACAAACAGAATACACTATGCCAACAAACCACACAGCGTGAGACCACTTATCCTTCGATTTGAAGATATGTGCCAAAACTACAATGTTCCTAGCGAAGCTCTCAAGGTCGCCGAAACACCGAATAGACTGCCCCCGTGGTATGATTTCGCACATTTTTGTGATTTTACTCTGACATGCCACAAGAAAAAAGAAACACCGCTTGAACACATAAGGCAAGATTTTTCAGAATTACAAGAAAAATACAGACTACACCGAGTTCTACACCCACGGTTCCAAGACAAAGCAACATGTTGGAAGCGCAGTCGTATCGGAACACTGGGAACACTGTCTTAGGTTACCACAGTTTGCTTCGGTTTTCACAGCCGAAGTATATGCCCTGCTCATGGCCTAAGAAAAAATAGTTACAGGAGAGTATAAAAAAGCAGTTGTCTACACAGATTCCCTCAGTTTACTTAATTCCCTCCATAGAAAATCAGAGTGCGAACCCTTTCTCGGCTGCATCTTGAAAACGCTCGGCAAAAGTGAAAAGCATGGTCAAGTAATTCGTCTCTGTTGGATTCCAAGCCACATGGGAATCCCGGGAAATGAAAAGGCGGACAAATGCGCAGCAATGGCTGCCCGTGAAAAAATTACAGAGATAAATCTTCCATTCAAGGACTGTGTCCGGGTGGTCCGTGCTGCGATCACCTCAAAGTGGCAACAGGATTGGGGCTGTCAAGAAAATAACAAGCTACAAATAGTAAAGCCCATACTGCAGGAGTGGAAGACATCATACCACCAGGAACGGTTCATGGAAGTCATTTATATATGTCGCTTTCGCATCGGACAAACACATATCACACATAAATTTTCATTGAAAATGAAGAACAAGCGGTCTGTGACCAATGCCAAGAATTGCTAACTGTGAATCACATTTTGATAACATGTCCGGCGTTGGAGGAAAAAAGACAGAAATATTTTTATGAACTTTACAAAACACTAACACCACTTCATCCCTCCCTGATCCTAGCTGAAAATGCACTTGTATCTCTAGACAATGTTTTTAAGTTGTTAGATGAAACAGGTTTCTTAAACAAATTTTAACTAATGATATTTGTTGCTTGAAGCACTTTCATCAAATTATATATTTTCATCCTGTGCATGGCGCATCATAGCCTTAGTTGCTTTTGCGCCATAAAACCTTACCTAACTAACTAACTAACTATTATCAAAAGTGCTGTGCACTCGAGGTCGTTCTGCTTGCTGACAAAAAAGTCTTATACATCTTTTACGAATACGTCATAACAGTGTTTAAGGTGAGGTGCCCGAGGCCATTTGTACAATGGACAGGATATCCCTCGACTCGATGACTTCGCAGCTGGAGACACGAACCGTGCAGCGAGGGAGAAGCAGAAAAACCGTTTTAATTTCAGACAACGCGGGCGGCAGCATTTGCAGCACAAGAAAAATAAAACCGGAGCCTTAACCTGCAGAACAGTGCCTGGCGTGAGGCGCGACGAAAAATAAATATGCGCAGAACATTTCAGGCTAAACGATCTCTCAAAACAACAAGGTACGCGCATGCTAACAGAGCAGGATATGACGTGATTTCAGGAAGTTTTGTCTTATCCGGCCGCGCTCAGCAAAATACAGGTCAAATACCGTGTATATCTCAGTTATCTCTGCCTTTCCTGATGATCGTAGGTCGCGCCGACAGATGTGCTAGATGTACTGGGTTTATACTAGGTGGATGTAGGCCAATCCCATATCACATTTTGGCGCATGTGACGGCCTCGATTCGACAGGTGGTTTGTACAGAATGAGCAATTCTATCACTTCAGAAGAAGGCCGACATTCATGAAGCTTGCATATTAAACGTTTCGGTGCCCCCTTTAATGCCCTGTTTGCTATGTGTTCGGCAGTTTGATTTCTTCTTTCTTTAGGTGACCGCAAAGAAACGCATTGAAATAAATTCGCTGGGTTTTGAGCTAAGTGAGCAAGGTTCTTTCAGTCTAGGAAATGACGAACAGTTACGTCGAAAAAGCCAAGAGTGCGTGATGAACCCGGGAATGTGCGCAGTGATGTGGCGCCCGTTTCCACCCGTGACTTCTTAAAGAGCCTATTACAGATTCTGCGTGCGAAGAATTCTTTAAAAAATTTATGATGTTTCACGTGCCATAACCTCGATCTGATTTTAACCTCCTGGGGTTCTTTAGCGTGCGCCTAAATCTAAGTACACGGGTGTTTTCGCATTTCGCCACCATCAAAATGCGGCCGCCGTGGCCGGGTTTAGATTCCCGCGACCTCATGCTTAGCAGCTTAACACCCTAGCCAATAAGCAACCACGGCGGGTGTGCGGTGAATTCTCTCGGTTAGCATTAATTTCGAACACTTTAAATGCCCTCAAGCGGCATAAATTTCGGTTGCATTCTGATGTGCGGAGTCCCGCCTAATGCCATACAAATTACTGTTGCACATAAAGTATAAACATACTGTAAAGGAAAAAAGGAGACACAGACACAGCACCCGTTTACTGGGCCGGCAGTTTTATCCTCACTTTGTCGTCTTCTCCTCCAGCTCCCGCCTTGCGAGCGCCTGCGGCCAAGCTCACTTCGTCTTTGCACTCAGCCTCGCTGCAAGTTTCCGGCGCGCGTGTCTACGCAACTTCTCCACGCAACCACGCAACTTGTCCAGGTATTCAAATCGTCATTTGTGAGCCGTCCAACGCGCACCCAGCTTCTCTGGAGGTCGGCACTTACTGTTGCGCTCTGGTCGCAGGTGCCGTAGACGATTATGTACTACAGTTGGAAAAACTGGACAGGCGATCTCGGACACTGAACCGCCGTCTGTCTCACAATGCGGGATCGGTAGCACTGGTTGCGATATGTCGCAGTGTGAAAGTGCTTTAAAGTGCTCGAACCGACTAGTCTTGGCAAAACGTCGCGCGCAGCCGGACTGTGCAGTCCACTGCTTCAGCACCATTACCATGGTGCTGAAGCAGTGGAACACTGCTTTCTTCGCAGAGTTTCCTCACCCGCAGTGAGAAGGGTTCCATTGCGGTAGGTCGGTTATGGAAAAGTGTGGCACACCTAGTGTCATTTATGATGGAGTAACAAGGATGTCGGCAGTCTGAGTTTACTTTCAGAAAATACATAAAGCTAGAGTAGGACCTTTGAAGGTTTAGGGGCCACTCATTTGATTCCACATAAAGACTTTGCACAGGGCTCGCTCTGAAGGCTCCGGTTGCCAGGCGGATGCCTAAATGATGAACAGGATCGATCATCTTTAAAGCACTGGGGGCGGCGGACTGATAGACTATCGCACCGTAGTCTATGCGTGAACGAATGAGGCTTTTGTATAAGTTTAACAAACACTTTCTGTCACTGCCCCATGTGGTGTGCGACAATATTTTGAGAATGTTTATTGCTTTTAAGCATTTGGCTTTAAGGTACTTTATGTGGGGAATGAAAGTCAGTTTAGAGTCTAGAATTGTTCCTGAAAATTTATATTCTGTGTTTACTGGTATGAGCTGTCCGTGTAGTTCCACTTCAGGGTCTGCTACGAGCCCTCTCTTTCGTGTGAATAGAACACACGAACTTTTATTTGGGTTTACTTTAAAGCCATTTTCTGTGGCCCATTTAGAGACTGTTCAGGGCAACTTGAACCTGTCGTTGGCACAATGTCAGGTTACAAGATTTATAACCTATCTGTACGTCGTCAACGTACATGGAATAAGATATGGCTGAAGGCAATGATGTGCGGAGTGAGTTCATCTTTACTATGTAGAGCGTACAGCTGAGCACGCCTCCCTGAGGTACCCCAGTTTCCTGTATGAATGATTGGGGCAGCGCATTACCTATTTTGACCCGGAAAGTACGATTCTGCAAGTAGCTCTCTATAACGTTTAGCATGTTCCCGCGGATGCCTATTGCCGACAGGTCTCTCAGGATTCCGTAACGCCACGTTGTGTCATACGCCTTCTCCATATTTAGAAATACAGATAAGAAGAGCTGTTTATGTATGAAAGCATCCCGAATGTTTGTTTCGATGCGCACGAGATGGTCGGTTGTAAACCGGCCTTCTCTGAAAACGCATTGGTAAGGGTCAAGCAGTCTGTTAGATTCCAGGAAATGTAGAAGACGACGATTAATCATTTTTTCGAATAGCTTACATAGACTGCTAGTGCGCGCAATTGGGCGATAACTTGTCACAGAGGATGAGTCCTTGCCCTGTTTTAAAACCAGGATTACTATGGCTTCTTTCCATGTAGATGGGAGATGTCCTGCAGCCCACATAGCATTGTACAGTGCAAGCAGTGTCATTTGAGTGTCTTCGTGAAAGTGTTTAATCATGTCGTTCATGATTTTGTCAGGTCCGGGTGCAGATCTGCGGCAAGCAGTCAGGGAGGCTTTCAGCTCGGCGATACAGAAGGGGAGGTTATAAGGTTCGTCATGTCTACATCTTCGGTTTATTACGTTGAGTTCTGCTATATGTTTGTGTTTTAAGAATGCCTCGGAGTATCCTAAGAGTGTACTCGAAGTGGATACACGCTCGAAGTGAACGGACTGCGGCCTATCAATGCCGTTTTTGGCCAGTTCGCCTCTCGTCGATGCTCCGCCACTTCTGGATGCCGTAGTGTTTTTCCGTCTGGCAACGTGGGACCGAGTCAGCTGAGCGGGCAGTACAAAAGTGCGCGCATTCCGACACCACCCTGGGCCTCGGCACCGTCACTGTGATCCTACGCTCACCGCTGATGTTTGTACAGGTTAGCTACTATGATGCTTATTCCTATCGTGACGATGATGTCTGTCTCTTAGCGGTGTCGTGGCCACCTCATGTTTTGAAAAGTGTTCGCGCTTCTGTATTGTATCTGATGTGCTTGCTTGTTCTGGGGGGCGATGTCGAGCTTAACCCGGGACCCATGACCAAGGCTCAAGAGGAAAAGCTAGACCTTGTGGCTGGCTCTATCTTGCGTGTTGAAGCTAGCAATTCAGTACTTCAAGAATCGGTTAACAAGGTGCTTCAAAGTCACTTAGAGATAAAGAATGATTTAGAAAAACTGACAAAGCGTGTCCTTGATCTAGAGCAGAAATTTGCTGCAGCCCCTAGTGCTCAGTCCATCGCGTGCAGTGACAACGGTCTCGTAGGTGTACAAGAAAAAATTGACGACCTGGAAAATCGCTCTAGGCGGTCTAACGTTCTCTTTTATGGTATAACAGATTCGGCGAAGTCTTAAACTTGGGAAGAGTCAGAACGACTCGTAAATAATTTCTGTACCGAAAAACTTGGGCTTACCGTGACAGTCAATTTCGAGAGCACATCGTGTGGGCCGCTTTTCGTCGGAGAAGAAGCGGCCTATCATAGCCAAATTCTTCAATGAGAAGGAAGTCGAACTGGTTCTGAGCCGCGGCTTTAAGTTGAAAAACACCAGCCTGAGCATCTCGCGAGATTACTCGGAAACAGTTCGCGAAAAGCGACGAAAGCTTCTCCAGTTCTCGCGAACTATGAAGAAAGACGGGGATCGAGTACGTCTTGTTTTCAACAAACTGCATTTGAACAATGACGTTTACGAGTGGAACACCAATGAAGGCCAGGCTGTTCTTGTTTCTCGGCGCAGGGATAAATGATGTTCCTCCTTCGTTTCCTTAGGCTCAGGTTCATCTACCAGCTTACCCGTAAAATTGCATTGTCGCACTGACAAAAAATTTTCCTTTTTATACACCAATGCTAGAAGTGTTGTCGCTAATGGTATTGCACTCTCATCGCTCATCGATTCATCCCAGGCGTCTTTAGTGTTACTTACCGAGACCTGGCTTAACGACACCATCCACGATAACAGCATCTTTACGAGTGAATCCACTTTCAAGTTTTTTCGATGTGATAGACAACAGCGTAGAGGTGGCGGTGTGCTCATCGCGATAAAGGAAGAATTCATTGCCGCACCCATCATTATCGATTCTTTTCTTGAATGTACTTGGATTTCCTTGAAGGGTACTGCATTCACTGTGATCATTGGCGTTTTTTACCGTCCACCCGACATGTCTGGCGCGTTTTCCGATGAGTATCATCGGGTGCTGAGCGAGGTGTTCGCGCTTTTTCCGAGGTCAGCAATTATCATTTTTGGCGATTTCAATTTTCCGAATATCAATTGGTCGTCACTCTCGGTATCGGCCACGGATGCGGCCGCACATTCTTTTCTGAGCACTTGTCTTGAATTTTCATTAACCCAACTTATCAGTCAGCCTACACGATCCACTGAAACTTCTGCCAATATACTAGACCTAGTTTTAACTAACAATCCTGATATATTTTCCAACATAACTCATGAAGAAGGCATCGCAGATCATGATGTTATAACTGGGTGCATTAAGTTTTGTGTGAGCAAAAGAACAATTACCAAAAAGAAATTAAGATGTTACAGTAAAGTCAATTTCGACGCAATTAACAATGAATTAACAACATTTTCAGATCAATTTCTGCATGATTTCCATGCACGCTCCATTGAACAGAACTGGGCCCTCTTTAAAGCCAACCTCAGTTCTCTCATTGACACGTTCATTCCTATGTTAGTCATTTCCTGCAAAAATAGTTCTCCTTGGTTTACCAACAAGCTTCGGCGGCTTAATAACAAAAAGAGACTGTACAGGCAGGCAAAACAGACTGGTCTCGCGAGTGCCCATGACAAACACAAAGCGTGCGAAAAGGCTTATAAGGCATTGCTAAAATCTACTCGCCAGAACATTTTTTTCTCATGATTTACCATCCATGCTAAAAAATAATACTCGTCGCTTTTGGCGTGTTGTAAATCCTGTAACTCGCACTGACATCAGTCTTACTGATTCTCATGGAGTTCCTATCCCCGATTCAGACTGTGCTCAACTTCTTAATGATACATTTGTAACAATTTTCACTCATGAAAACGTTAACTCATTGCCAACTTTAAAGGCGTTAGTAGGAATCACAATGCACGAGATAGTCATCAGTGAGTCTGGTGTTCTAGCTCTACTAAGCAATCTTAAAACGTCATCTAGCGCCGACCATCTAGGCTTCAATAATAAAATTTTAAAGAATACATCGCATAGTATTTGTCCTATGTTAACCGCTCTATTTTCCCAGTCACCATCAACAGGCTGTATTCCTAATGACTGGCGCATAGCTAAAATAGTACCCATTTTCAAATCAGGTGATCGTGCTTGTCCGCTCAATTATCGTCCCATCTCCTTAACCAGTACGATTTGTAAATTACTCGACCATATAATACACACTCAACTCATCAACTTCCTTGAAGACCATAACATTATTTTCAAGTATCAGCACGGTTTTCGCAAGGGCTACTCATGCGAAACCCAACTAGCTGGATTTATTAACGACATACATGCACTGATAGACGCTGGGTTTCAAGTTGACGCAATATTTTTAGATTTTTCCAAGGCATTTGATCGTGTTCCACACCATAGGTTGTTACTTACACTTTCACAGCTTAACATTCACCCTACTATATACCTACTCTCTTGATAACAATGCTGTGGAACTCGCCACAACTTACAAGTACCTTGGCATCAATCTTTAGTGATGATGTGTGGTGTTTTATGGCGCAAGGGCCAGTTATATCCAAAGAGCGCCATGCCAGTGTTTGTGAGTGTGCAGTGGAGCGATGAATTCTGAGAAGTAGATGAAGCGTGGCTGTAAAAGGGCCTAAAAATAATCGCTGTAAAGTGCGTAAAATATACATGTACTAAAATCATGGCAATGACATGAGGTGTACTATGAAATGAAGAATGCATTGAGAGGTAATGACACGATATTTAAAATATTTAAGATGCAGTAATTGGCAAGAAGCACTACTGCCTAAACAGAGCCCTTGAACCACAAGGGCCTGGAGGCATGTGCTATAAAAGACTATCACAGCGGCATCCTCTGGAGAGAGGATGTGCTACGAACTAGTTGGGCAAATAACATGCAGGACCACATCGTTCAAAAAATCGACGACTGCTTTGGCATTAAAAATCGGTTCTTCGCCAAGAAACATAATGGGGTGAAGCGGGACATGATATCGGTACGCTTGTGGAAAATATTTCTTTCTTTCTGTTTCGGCTTCCCGGCACTCCACGAGGACATGGAGGACGGCCAGCCTCTCACTACATCTACCACAGGTTGGAGGATCATTTCCATTCAACAGAAAATTGTGAGTACCGTATGTGTGTCCTATTCTTAGACGACAGAACAGGACATCAGTTCGTCGTGTTTTCGTTGCGGGTGACCAGAAACCTAACTGTGGCTAAATAAGTGAAGCTTATTATTTGTTTCAGTGTCCCACAAGCGCTGCCAGTGGTCGCGCAGTTTCCTTCGCAGAAAAGGCTTCAGATCTGCGGGAGGAATAGTAGCCGCAGGATTAATAGCTTGCGATGTAGTTGATGTGGCCAACTGGTCTACAAGCACATTACCCTCAATGCCTCTATGGCCAGGCACCCAGCATATAGTCACATGCTGGTTAGATATATACGCTCTGCATAAACTGGAATGGAGCTCAGTAAGTACAGGATTTTTGTTTTTGCAGAGTGACATCAGAGCTTTCACCACGCTTAGGGAGTCTGTAAATATAATAGCTTTTTGAAGTTTTGATGCCCTTATATGATTCACAGCCGACAATAGTGCATAGGCCTCAGCCGTAAAGATACTCGTTTCCGGGTGGAGTACACCGGATTCCGAAAAGGATGGGCCGACGGCTGCATAAGATACTCCGGCATGTGACTTGGAAGCATCTGTGTAAAACTGTGTACACAAGTATTTAGATTGGAGTTCTAAGAAATGCATTTTAATGTGTGCCTGTGGCGCGTGTTTAGTGACCTCTACGAACGATGTGTCACACTCTATGAGTTGCCAGTGCCACGGCGGCAACAGTTTCGCTGGAGCCATAGGACATTGTTCAAGCAGCGGAACACCCATTTCCTCACTAAGATTCCTCACACGCAAAGAGAACGGCTTTCTCGCTGCAGGTCGATTATGGAAGAGTGTGGCAGCGGTCACGTCATTTATAGTTCAATAAGAGGGATGTTCAATGTTTGCTTGTACTTTCAGAAAATATGTAAAACTGCTGTATGACCGCTGCAAATGAAGTGACCACTGATTTGAATCTACGTAGAGGCTCTGGATTGGACTTGTCCTGAGAGCACCGGTCGCAAGGCAGATACCCAGATGGTGAACGGGGTCTAGTATTTTTAATGCACTTGGCGTTGCGTAATTATACACTATAGCTCCGTAATCGAGGCGTGAGCGGACAAGACTTTTATAGAGGTTAAGCAGACACTTTCGATCACTACCCCAAGTCGTATGCGACAGAAGCTTTAAAAGGTTCATTGTCTTCAGGCATTTGGCCCTCAGATACTTAATATGAGGAATAAGTGTAAGCTTCGAATCTAAAATAATGCCTAGAAACTTATGCTCGCTGCTCACAGAGAGCGCATCTCCTTTGATTTCTATACTGGGGACAGGCGTTATGCCTCTCTTGTTTGTAAAGAGTACGCAAGTGCTCTTCTGGGCGTTTACTTTAAAACCGTTCTCATCTGCCCATTGGGACAATCTGTTTATTCCCAGCTGCACTTGTCGTTCGCAGATGGCAATATTGCATGACTTGAAGGCTATCTGCACATCATCGACATAAACAGAATAAAACATAGTGCGTGGGATGACTGTGTGCAGGGAACTCATTTTTACAATAAATAGTGTGCAACTAAGCACGCCCCCTTGTGGCACACCGGTCTCTTGGGTGAATGACTTAGAAAGAGCGTTACCCACTCTTACGCGGAATGTGCGATTCGATAGGTAACTTTCAATTGTGTTTAACATGTTGCCACGGACACCCATCGCAGAGAGATCTCGGAGAATGCCGTAGCGCCATGTCGTGTCATAAGCTTTTTCTAGGTCGAGGAACACTGAAAGACAGAACTGCTTATGTATAAAAGCGTCTCTGATATAAGACTCAATGCGAACAAGGTGGTCTGTTGGGGACATACCTTCCCTGAAACCACATTGTAAGGGGTCTAGTAATTTGTTATTTTCAAGGAAACAGATCATTTTTTCAAATAGTTTGCACGGACAGCTTGTTAGCGCTATTGGCCTGTAGCTGCTGGCTAGGGACGGGTCTTTGCCTTGTTTAAGCACGGGAATGACTATAGCTTCCTTCCACGAGGACGGGATATATCCATGCGCCCACATGACATTGAAAAGATACAGGAGTGTTTTCAGCGCTTCAGGATTCAGGTACTTAATCGTTTCATACATGACACGATCACCGCCTGGCGCCGAGTTATTGCAGCAAGCGAGGGATGCTTTGAGTTCAGTTAAAGTAAATGGATAGTTGTAGGCCTCACTCGATGAACCTTTACGTTTTAGGGCCTGTCGCTCTTCGCGTTCTTTAACTCTCAGAAATGCTTGTGTGTAGTGGGACGCACTGGAGATATATTGAAAGTGTTCGCCCAGACAACCAGCCTGATCTTCCAGGCTCTCTCCTTGAGTACTTACTAAGGGGAGTGGGTGTACCTACCGGCCTTTTAATTTATTTACTCGATTCCACACTTTCGTCTCATCCGTGTAAGAATTTATACTGGAGATGTACTTCTCCCAACTCTCCCTTTTAGCACACACATCTCACACATAACTTTTTATTGAAAAATGAACAACAAACGGTTTGTGATCACTGCCAAGAATCCCTAACTGTGAATCACATTTTAATAACATGTCCGGCGTTGGAGGAAAAAAGACAGAAATATTTTTATGAACTTTACAAAACACTAACACCACTTCATCCATCCCTGATCCTAGCTGAAAATGCACTTGTATCTCTAGACGATGTTTTAAATTTTTTAGATGAAACAGGGTTCTTAAACAAATTTTAAAGCAAATGATCTTTGTTGCTTGAAGCGCTTTTATCAAATTATATATTTTCAACCTGTGCATGGCGCATCATAGCCTTAGTTGCTTTTGCGCCACAAAACCTCACATAACTAACTAACATCTCCCTTTTAGCACGTCGACGTGTTCTTCTAGCCTGGGACTTTATTTGTTTGAAACTAATCAAGTTTTCGGCGGTTGGAGAGTCGCGAAGTCGTCCCCAAGCTTTGTTTTGATTTTTCCGTGCTTCCTTGCATTCTTCGTTCCACCACGGGATACGACGTTTATTAGCCAGTCCGTTAGTTTGACGGATGCATGTTGTGGCAGTCTCAATTATAAAGCCGGTTATATATGCTACAGCATCGTCTATATTTAAAGAGTCAATATCATCCCTGCTTAAATACGTTTGTTCTTGGAAACGTTCCCAGTTAGCCGAGTCAACCTTCCATCGGGAAATGTGTGGGGAACATAGATATTGTTTTGTCAGTTTTAACGTGATTGGGAAGTGGTCGCTCCCAAAAGGGTTCTTCACAACTGACCACTCCAGGTACGGAATCAGTGTACTCGACACGATACTTAAATCTATGGAGGAGTATGTGTTGTGCGCCATGCTGTAGTAAGTTGGCTCTGTCTTATTAAGTAAACATGCTCCTGAAGAAAAGAGAAAGTTTTCAATCAGGCGTCCTCTCGCATCGCAACGAGAGTCTCCCCACAATGTGTTATGTGCGTTTAAATCTACGACAACTATGTATGGTGCCGGAAGTTGATCTATGTAGTTCTGAAATTCAGTTTTATTAAGATGATAATTAGGAGGGATGTATATAGAGCTAACAGTGACTAGCCTGTCAAACAATACCCCTCGGACAGCAACTGCCTCTAGGGGCGTACGCAGTTTCAGTTCTCGACAGGCAACACCTCTGTCAACTACGATAGCAACACCGCCGGATGACACGAAGGTGTCATCGCGGTCTTTGCGAAAGATGGCGTATTGCCGGAGAAAGTTGCATTGTGTAGATTTAAGGTGTGTCTCCTGAACACACAGCACCTTCGGATTAAACTTGTGTAGGATTTCTTTGACGTCATCGAGGTTGTGCAGGAGTCCTCTGACGTTCCACTGTATTATTTGTGTATTCATGTTGAAAGTGTTTTTTGTGCTGTGTGTATAGGAGACGAACTTAAGCTACATAGCCCTTGTCGGGCCCTGTGATGCGGGCTTTTTCTTTTTTGGAGCGATCGCGAGATTCTCGCCGCTCCTGAGGCGCTGGTGGCGCCGTCTGTCCGGTTGTTGTGTCCATCGCCTCTTGTGAGGCGCTGGACACGCGCTCTTGCGAGCGGTTGGTTTGACGAGAAGGCCTCGCCTCGAGGGACGAGGCCCTGGAGGCCACCAGCCCGGAGGTCGATGGCCCCTTCTTGTGAGTTGGCGAAGCAGCGCTAGCTGCAGCCGCCGAGGGGGCGGATGGCGTCACTGCCGGCTCACTGTGTGTGGGCCGGACAGCCGCCGGAAGCCGTTGCGACGCTGCCCCCTGACGCGCCACTTCGGCAAAGGTGTTCTTTGGCAGGTATGACACCCGCCTGCGTGCCTCTTTGAACGAAATATTTTCTTTGACTTTGATTGTGACGATTTCCTTTTCTTCTTCCAGGATGGGCAGGACCGTGAATATGCGGCGTGCTCCCCATCACAGTTCACGCAGTGGAGAGTGTTTTGACATGCTTCAGAAAGGTGTTCAGTGGCACTGCATTTTGCACAAGTCTGACGGCCTCGGCAGTTCTGTGAACTGTGCCCGAATCGCTGGCACTTAAAACATCGGAGCGGGTTAGGCACGTATGGCCTGACACGGATCTTGACATACCCGGCCTCAATGGTCTCGGGTAGCACACTAGAACCAAAGGTAAGAATAACATGTTTTGTTTGAATTTCTTTTCCATCGCGCCTCATCTTAATTCGCTTTACGTTAACCACGTTCTGTTCTTTGAGTCCTTCCAAAAGTTCTTCCTCAGTGAGCTCCATCATGTCATCGTCTGAGATTACACCACGGATGGTGTTCATGGTACGGTGAGGGGTGACCGTAACTGGGATTTGTCCGAAAGAGACTAGTTTAGGCAGCTTTTCATACTGTTTTTTGTCGCGGAGCTCCAAGAGGAGGTCACCGCTGGCCAACTTAGTTGCTTTGTAGCCTGGGCCTCTTCTGTCATACATTTGGAAACGAGGAACGGTGAGATAATCCTCACAGTCTTCTCTGGTCTTTCACTGTGTACTACATGGTAGCGCGGGAAATTCTCTATTTGGTGGCCAAAAAACTTGAAGACATCTTCGGTGCGCCCCCGTTTCTGGGGGCGATCAGGGAGTTTGGGGAAAGCACGATCCATAGGTATATCTAAATTTCGGCAGAAACGCCAGCCGCCCACCATGGAGCCCAACAAAGGGACGCCGCAGGACATATGGGAAGCAAGTCATGCAGACGCCAACTGTACGTTCCCGCTATAACCAAATATGTACAGCCAAGGTTGGTTGTACCACACAAGGTTAACCCTCGCTGCCTGGAAAGTCGGAAGTAAATAGAAGAGAGGAGAAGACAGGAAAATTTGAAAGAAAGAGGGAAAGACGCAGATTGGAGAGGGGGACAGGAAGAGGCAACTACCGATTTCCCCCGGGTGGGTCATCCCGGGGGTGCCGTCTACGTGAAGCCAAGGCCAAAAGGGTGTGTTGCCTCCGCCGAGGGGCCATAAAGGTCCAAGCACTCAGCATTGGCTCAACCCCCAGGATCCCCTTTTCCCCGGACACGGCTAAGCCACGCACGGTTAAGCGTGGGAAGGTCCAACCCTCTGTGCTCGGGTACGTGGTGACGCAACTCACCAAACACCTGCTTGCGCAGACGCCCCTGCGGGGTCAATCTTTAGTCAAACTTGTCATGGAATAATCATATTAATCTTACGCTTGCCTCTTCTAACCGTAATCTCGGACTATTAAACGTAACTTAAAAGAAGCCCCAATGCATTTTAAAAAGAAAAAACTAGCGTACACAACATTAATCCGTCCTAAACTAGAATACGCGTCTGCCATTTGGGATCCCGAACAAACTTATATCATCAGTAACATCGAAGCCTTGCAAAACCGTGCTGCGCGTTTCATTTTTTTTTCAGATTATTCACGTTACACCAGCGTCACTTCAGTTAAAGAATAAAGCTGAATTGGACACCTTAGCACTTCGCCGTAAAATTTCTCGCCTATCACTTTTCCATAAGCTTATCATCCATCACTTCATGATGATTTCTTTCAGTCACCAGAAGTTATCTTTCCACGTCGTGACCATCAATACAAAGTCAAACGCATTAACTGCCAGTCATTCTATTATGCATATTCATTCTTACGGCGCACAATAACTGAGTGGAACGCCTTACCATCAGACATTGCCACGGAACCTGACTTGACTAAGTTTCAAGATTTAATTCGCTCACAACTTGTCAACTAATCTTATTATTATTATCTTGGGACTTTTACAGTGTTTTCGATGTTTGTTACTGTATTGCTTTTCATTGCAGTTGCCTTCTGTTCTCCTAATATGTACTAATGTTTTCTCTGAAGTAATTGTGACTCATTTTGTATATTACCTTTGTATCACTCTATTATAATTTTTGTTATATTGTCTTGTTCTTTAATGTGATGTATAATTTATGACCGGTGCCTGTGACCCCCCCATGTAATACTCTCATAATGAGGGCCTTTGGGGGTATTTTGAATAAATAAATAAATAAATAAGTGCTTGCCAAGAGCATCAGCTTGGTCTTTCAATGTATTCCCTTGGTAATCGACCAGGGGTAATGACTGGGTTTGCTGGCCATTAAGTCTTTTCAAGCCATTCCAGACTTTCGCTTCCTGCGTGTAAGAGTTTATGCTTCAGAGAAACCTCTCCCAGCTTTCCCGATTTGCCTGTCTACGCGTACGCCTTCCCTGTGACTTGATGTGCCTGAACTCGACGAGATTTTCAGCAGTTGGAAATCGGCGCTATATGCTCCATGCTTTCCTTGCTTCTTTCGCGCCTCCTTACAGTCGTCGTTCCAGCAGGGAACCCATCTTTTAGATGAGCTGCCCTTTGTCTGAGGAATGCATTTCTCTGCTGCGTCTACAACAAAAGCAGTAAAATACAATAGCAGTAAAGTCTGACGATATGTATGTTGACTCTTTAAAACACAACCAATCTGCTGCTGGTAGTTTCCATCTAGAAGGATGCGGAGGACCGTTTTGTTGTTTTGCCAAGTTTAATGTCACAGGGAAGTGGTCACTTCCAAAAAGATTGTTTATGACACTCCACTGCAGGTGGAGAAAAAGAGTCGGAGAGCCAATAGCTAAATCTTGTGGAGAGCCTGAAGCGGAACCTCCCTGAAGATAAGGAAGAAGACGACCGAGACTGGGGCTGGCGGCACAGAGGACGAAGAAGTTCATTAAAATGGCGGCCTAAACAGACCGTTTCATTATTACTTCCTTACATTTTTGGCGCAGCCGTTACAACCTGAAGCTGATGTGGGTCCAGATTGGAACCGGCCGACACCATGATGGACGCGGATACGTCCAGAGCTACCAGATCGACGGTGAAGAGCCAGTCAGCTTGGAACCTGGAGCCTGCTCAACGGAGTTCCTTGCTTGGGTCGCGACCAAGTCGTGTACAACTGTGGCCGGACTTCTTGAGCAAGGTACCGTGAAGATTTTTGTCAAGATGGAAGAGTACATTAAGTTCTTCCAACCAGCTCACCTAAAAGGTGCTATAGATCGTCAACCAGACTTCACCGCAGTAATTTCGCAGCTCATCCAGACTCAACGCGAACAGTTAGAAACCCAGACACAATTGATGTCTGCTATGGCACAAGCGATGCAGCGCAAGAATTATCAGCGAGGTGACACCGTAAAACCAGACATGTTCGGTGGCACATCAGCAGTTCCAACTTCGTGGCTCGACTTTTATGAGTACGCTTGTGTGCAGAACCAGTGGGTGACTGACGACGACAAGATATTTAACCTACGCTTCTTTCTATATGGTACTGCAAGGAAGTGGTACGACATTCGGATTGTGGAACAGGTTCGCGAGAAGTGGAGTGAATGGAAGAAGAGCCTGCTGTCCTGCTTTGCTGTAAATGTAGTCCAGCAGTGGGATAAGGCAATAACGTATAAGCGCACTAGTGGCAGTCTCCGTGACTATTATTTTGAAAAAAGGAGACTACTTCAACTCGACGATCCCAGTTTACCAGAAACATCAGTCGTACCTCTTATGTTGCTTGGTATGAGTAGAGAGTGTCGAACACAACTACAGGCCCGACAGGTCAAGACTGCAGAAGATATCCTTTGCTGTCTAAAAGACATTGTAGAAACCACATCATGCGGTAGTCAGCGTGGAAACCTCGCCATCAGACAGCCAAACAGCTATCGCATAACTCCACCAAATGAACTACATAGGCCTAAACGTCCGAGTGTGGAACCGCCGAATATACAGAACCATGGTGCATCTCAGAGACCCGCAGTTCCTGAAAAATATGCGACTGTATATCTGATGAAGAACAACATTCTCCGTGCGAGAATGATAGTAAATAGAAAGGAAGTAGATGTTCTTGTGGATACAGGCGCGTCCGTGAGCTTGATAAACTCAAGTTTGGTGGAGAAAAGTCAAGTCCGCAAAGACAAGCTTATTCAGGTGGCAGTTATGATGGAAAGTCCAGGCTCCTAGAGGACTGGGCAACAATTCCAATTGAATTTAAAGGTGTTACTATGCCTATTGACGCAATAGTAATGAACGACGTCGAATTCATGTTCCTATTGTCAAGGCCGGATATGAAGCTTTTGAGGCTAAACATCTCTTGAAAGGACGAACTGACTATCGATCACGAGCGAGATGAAGATAGCAGCGGAACAAGTGGAAGTCTCCGAGTTGTGAAAAGCGTCAGAGGATGTTCCCAGTACTTACCCAGAACTGGTATGCATTGGGCCTTACCCTCCTGCAACGTCGTTTATTGAAGTACCATTTGCCCTACGAGAGACAAATGTTGTCCGTAAGAAACCTTACAGTCTATCACACGAGAAAAAGATGTGGCTGAAGAAGGAACTGCAGCAGATGCTTGCAGTGGGAATTATCAGACCGTCAACTTCGGCCTATGCTTCCCCCATTACAATAGTGCCAAAGGAAGATGGAACATTCAGGCTTTGTACAGATTATCGTTTGATTAATAAGCAAACAGACCTGTTTCCGTTTCCTATGCCACGCATTGATGACATTATTAATGAAACCGGGGGCTGTCACTGGTTCTCAAGAATTGACCTTTGTAAAGGGTATTGGCAGATACCACTCCAGGAAGAGTACAAGAAATACACAGCTTTTGTGACCCCATTTAATATCTATGAATATAATAGGATCCCATTTGGCTGGAAAAATTCAGGGGCATGGTTCCAGAAAATGATGAACACTGTGTTGGAACCTCTGACTGGCAAATGCTGCAATGTGTATGTCGACGACATTATTGTCTACTCTCGAACAAAAGACGAACACGAGCTGCATTTATCACAAGTTCTGAATGCTTTGGCAAAAGCAAAGCTGAAGATCAATTTTAAAAAGAGTGAGTTTTTCAAGACATCAGTGATTTTTCTAGGAAGGATATTTGACGGTCATACAAAGAGTACGAAGGAAGAGTCAGTGCAGAGGATTAAAACTTTGACGAAACCTCATGACTTACACTCTTTGAGGGTTTTCCTTGGCCTAGCTGGACATTTTAGGGCCTTCATTAAGGACTTTGCCACAAAAACAAGGTGTTTGACAGCATTAACCCAAAAAGACACACCGTTCATTTGGAGCAAAGAATGCGAAGACATTTATCAAGAACTAGTGAAAACAATATCGTCGGATCCTGTCCGAGTACTCCCAGACTTCAAGAAACCTTTTGAGTTGTGTACTGACGCATCCCTATATGGAACCGGCGCAGTCCTCTATCAACGAGATGCCAGTAAACCACCGGGACGCCAGCTGAATGTAATTGGATATTACTCATACACCTTCAGCAAATCGGAAATAAACTACAACACCACGAAAAAGAGGCATTGGCCGTCGTCATGGCATTGCGGTATTTTCGCACTTACCTCGAAGGTCAATACTTTAACTTGTTTACGGACAACCAAGCTTTGACTTATTTGCTCAACATTACTCAACCGAAGGGAAGGATTGCTCGTTGGGTCAGCGAAATCCAGCAGTTCGCGTTCGACGTGGTTCATCGTCCTGGAAAGAAGCTCCCCGACGCGGACGCTTTATCAAGATTGCATATTCCGGAGACTGAAATAATTAAAACTCTGCATGTAGCAAGTATTTGGGAAGACACCGAAGATATTGTGTTGAAGGATGGAAAGTTCGAGGTACCAGAAACAGATCGCCAGAAGATTTTGAAGCTTTATCACGACAGTCCCGACTCGGGAGGGCACGACGGTTTTTGGAGAACATATATGAAGGTACAGCAACGTTTCACGTGGAGAAATATGAAAATGACGTACATGAATATGTAAAGACTTGCCATGATTGCCAAGTGCGAAAAGCAAAATATAGGCCTAAAGGAAAAGAAATGACCATACCTGTGTACTCCAATGTGCCATTTGAAGTTGTGCACCTCGACTTTGCCGAGCTTAAAAAGAAAGGGGAAGGAGTGCGTAAGACGCAAGCTTTTCTGGTTGCTATGGACCAATGTACACGGATGGCAGCGGCGAAACCAGGGAACGAAGACTCCAACGCTGTCATTTCCCTTATGCAACGGGAAATGTTTAAGAATACTAAAGTCATTGTCAGCGACAACGGTCCGGCATTCAGAAGCCAAAGGCTAAGAGCTTGGGCAGAGGAAAGGGGGATCACCCTACGGTTCACTACGCCATACCATCCTGAGGGTAACGCTCTGGCTGAGCGATTAATTCGTGATTTGAAGACATACATTACCCTTTATCCAAATTTTCCTGGCGGCTGGAAATGCGCTCTGGAAGCTGCTGTCCAGCATCACAACCGCTCCTATATGGCTGGCCTTGGTTGCACACCCCATTTTGCTGCCTGTGGGACCAGCCCATGGCTACCCGCGGATCATCGTCTGGGAATAGCAGGCAAGATATTTCTACAAGAACGTGCCAAGACAAAAGACCAACAGCAGCAGAACAAGCTATCAATGAAAAAATGTTACGACAGTAAACATGGGTCTAAAATTCCAGACATCGAACCAGGACACTTAGTCCTTGTACGCAAAGGACTGGACGGCTCGAAGTCGCCATTCATCGGCCCCTACATGGTGACCAAACCGGTAAAACAACAAGGCGTTCTGAAGGCCATTTATTACGAAGCACCAGGGGAGAAGCTTGAATCCAGTGCCATTGGAAATGTGATTCCGTATTACCCCAGGAGGGGAGACAATCAAAGCCGTGGAGGGTGTGGAGAGCCTGAAGCGGAACCTCCCTGAAGATAAGGAAGAAGACGACCGAGACTGGGGCTGGCGGCACAGAGGAAGAAGAAGTTCATTAAAATGGCGGACTAAACAGACCGTTTCATTATTACTTCCTTACAAATCTATTGAGGAATATGAATTGTAATGTAGGTTGTGGTATGTTGGCTCTTTCTTAATGAACAGGCAAGCACCGGACGTCACTAGAAAGTTTTATATTAGTCGGCGCCTCGAGTCACACCGGGAGCCTCCCCACAGAGTGTTGTGCGCATTGAAATCGCCAACGACAACGTAGGGTTCAGGGAGCTGATTCATTAGGCTGTGGAGTTCTGTCTTGCTAAGGTGGTAATCAGGTGGTATGTAAATGGAGCAGACAGTAACCAGTTTGCTGAAAATAATTGCTCGAGCTGATACTGCCTCGAGAGGTGTCTGGAGGACTAAATGCCGACAAGCTACTGACTTGTCAACAATTATTGCAACGCCGCCAGCATTATCACGATCTTTGCGGAAGATGGCATATTGCCGTAGGAAATTTGTTTGTGTTGGCTTTAAATGTATCTCCTGAACACACGGCACCTTTGGATTGTATTTTCTGTAGAAGTTCTTTAACGTCATCGAGGTTGTGCATAAGGCCTCTCACGTTCCAGTGTAATATTTGTGTATCCATATTGTTTGTGTTCTTGTGCTGTGTGTCAAGAGGAGTCAAGTGGCTTACGGAGCCTTTGCAGGCCCCGTAATCCGTGGTTTGTCTTTCTTGGAGCGGTCGCGAGATTCGCGCCGCTCACGAGGCGCTGAGTGCGCCGGCTGGCTTGTAGTTGTGTCCATCGACTCCTGGGAGCAGCTGGACTTCCGCTCATTCGAGCGGAGTGTTTTCAGGGTACGCCTTGCCTCAAAAAGCAGGGCCTTGGAGGCCACCAAACCAGAGGTCGATGGGCCTTCCTTAAGAGATGGCGCAGCAGCGCTGGCTGCTGTCGCCTGGGGGGCTGGTGGCACCGCCGCGGCCACACTCTTTGTGGGCCGGGCCGATGCCGGAGTCAGCTGCGACTTGCCCCCTTGCGCGCTGCTTCAGCATACCCTGATGTATGGAAAAAAGAAACGTTTCCGCGCTTCCTGGAATGAGATGTTCTCCTTGATTTTCAGTGTGATTGTCTTTTTTCTTTTTTCCACCGTCACAGTTGGCACAGTGGAGTGTGCCACTGCAGTTGTCGGATGCGTGTTCATGTTCGCCACATTTCGCACAGGTCAGTCGACCTCGGCAGTTTGGCGAACCATGGCCATATTGTTGACATTTGAAACATCTGCGGGGATTTGGGATGTAAGGTCTAACTGGAATTCTGGTATATCCTGTTTCTAGGGTTTCTGGTAGCTCACTCGATGCAAAGGTGAGGATCAGATGTTTAGTTGGAATATCCTGATTGTCCCGCTTGATCTTTATCCTTTGCACTTGAATCACGTTGTGTTCCTTCCAGCCCTCCAGGAGCTCTTCCTCACTTAGGCTTAAGAGATCTTCATCAGAGATAACTCCTTTACTTGTGTTCATTGATCGATGCGGGCTAACAGTGATTGGCACATTACGGAATGCTACCAGATTGAAGAGTTTACCGTGCTGTTGAGTGTCGCGAACCTCCAGAATAAGGTCGCCACTGCTCATTTTTGTCACTTTGTAGCCAGCACCTAGTGTGTCGGTGAGACATTTGGCCACAGTGAAAGGTGAAATGGTTCTTATCTCTTTTCAGGATCTTGACTATGTATCACATGGAAGCGGGGGAAGGTTTCTTTGCGCTGGCTGAACAGTTGAAAAGTTTCTTCGGTGCGTCCCCTTTAAAAAGAGAACGATCATGAAGTGGGGGGAATGACAATCTTAGCCATAAAGGACTGATTTGATTTCGGTAGCTAGGCCAGCCCCCCAGCACCGAGCCCAACATGGGGACGCTGCGAGACCCGAAGGAAACGCAGACGCCAGCTGTACGTAGCTGCTATAACCTAATATAGAATACCCAAGGTTGGATAACATACACCAGGTTAACCCTTGCTGCATGGAAAAATTGAATTAAGAGGAAGCGAGGAGAGGACAGGAAAGATTGAAAGTAATAGAGAAAGCCGAAGATTGGAGAGAAGTGCAGGAAAAGGCAACTACCGATTTCCCCGGGTGGGTCAGTCCGGAGGTGCCGTCTACGTGAAGCCGAGGCCAAAGGGGTTTGTTGCCTCCGCCGAGGGGCCATAAAGGTCCAGGCGCTCAGCATTGGCTCAACCCCCAGGATCCCCGTTTCCCCGGACACGGCTAAGCCACGCAAGGTTAAACGTGACATGGTCCAACCCTCATGTGCTCAGGTCCGTGGTGTCGCAACACAACAAACGCCTGCTTACGCAGACGCCCCTGCGGGAGCGATGGTGTGGTGCCGGATGCCGAAGCAGAGTCCGAGTCCCGCGGCGGGAAAAGCAGCTCGCAACCGGGGTCCACAGCGCGGCAGCCCGCGAGCCTGTCGGCCAAAAACCCGTCGGGTGCAGCCTCAGCGGCGAAGTGGCGCTGCCCCCGAGCCGCGCGGGGCCGCAGTCGCAGAAAATCGGCCGGCGCAGACTGCCATGTCGAAGCAGGAGCGGTGGTCGCCATGCGCCCCCCACCGTCCCCGGCAGAGCCGACGGCGACACCCGGTAAGCCGGTGTCTATGGCGGGGCCGCCGGCGGCCCTCCCTTTCGAGGAGTTGCTGGGCACACCTGCCGCAGGATCGGAGCGTTAGCTCTCCGGAGCGCCGTGCGCAGAACTGCGCTGATCGGACTCACCGCAGGCATATGGAAGCGGGCCGAAAGCAGCTATCAGAGCTGCGCTCCATGCAGGCCAGCACCAAGTCCCGCGGCGGATGCCTTCGCTTGATGCCTTCGTAGTTTTCCCATTGCCTTGGCGGCACCGCAAAGTCGTTTTGTCGTAACCAGACATCTTTTTTTTTGTTCTGGCCAAGCATGACGATCACCCAAGGCATTGATAGTTGATAGGCAAGCCAAAGGATGACGTCGTCTTGATAGCCGCGGAACGCTGGTATTTTCCATGAAAGCCGGCTGCAGGGAAGCGTGGACGGCGTTCCCAGGCAGAACGCAACCGCTGACGGACGCGAAAGCAGTCGTCATAACCTGGAGCTGTTGTGACAGCTCGACGGGGGCATCTGTACATCCCTGTCCTAGAGCCGCCGAGGAGGCTTGGACGCCGTCCCCGGACGATGCAGCGGGTACTTGCGACGGTGGTAGGGTGGCGGGCTCCATACCTGAGGAAGCGTGAACGGCGTTCCTGGGACCCGGCACGCCGAAGAACCGTGCGAGGAACACTTAAGGCTGGAACACCTTAAGGCAGGTTCATTGTAGACTGCGCCATTGTAAAGGAAAAAAGGAGACAACGCACCCGTTTGCTGTTGGTGTTGCCGCAAAACATGGCTCGTACCCACGAGGGGGATTGGCCACACTGGATGAAATGGAACATACAACCAACAACGTACAAAAGGGGTGAAGGCGACCAATCAAAATGAAGAGTTTGGCAGCCAATTCCTAACACTGATTTTGAGCACCCGTTTAATGGGCCGGCTGTTCTATCCTCCGTCGTCTTTTCCAGCGCCCGCCTTGCGAGCGCCTGCAGCCAAGCTCACTTCTTTACAATACTAATGCCTGCAGAAAAATATTTCCGATTCAGCAGTTGAGCTGTCGCTAAGGTCGACTACTGATAATCTATTTCAGAAACGTGATTAAAAAAACTGAGCTGGGTTGCCCCTGTGGGGTTTTTTTTCTCGGACATTCGGGGGTGTATTTGATACAACCAAAGGCTTTCAAATAGTGTGGCAGTCACTAACTATTTTTCGGGACCATCAATCCCAACACCTAACTATCGTACATCTAAGAGGAAAATGAAAAGAGCCCCCCCCCCCCCCCCTTTGATGTGCGTCTGTATATTTAAAAATGAATTGGAGCCTCCTAAATAAAAGAAAAACCAGGAAAGTGACCGAAATTTTAGTATCGCAACCCTTCTAAGTATATGATAGATGTCGCAGTGAAAGGTTCTCATGTAATTTTCACCACTTAGTGTTGTGTGCCTTGAGTTCAAAGCACGCTGTGCGCTCGTCGTTGCATCCCGCCAACAAAGGAATGAGGTTGCCGCGGCCGGACATCGAACCCGCGGCATCCTGATCTCCAACAGAATGCAGAGGCGACTATGACACTGCGGTGGGTCTCGTAAACTTGATGAATATAGTGTTTTGAGGCGCAAGGGCCAAGTATGGCCAAGGAGCGCCAGGCTATTAGTTCGAATTGGAACGATGAATTACGATTGGTGAATATGAAGTGGCTGTAAGGGGGCCTAAAATAGTGGCTGTAAAGTGGGTGAAATCTACATGTAATAAGATTATGACAATGACTACTGGCATGTGGTATGAACATTAAATATGCATTGCGAATAAATGTACCAATATGTCAAATATGTTGGATGCTAAAATTGGTACGAAGCACTACTGCCTAAACTGAGCCCTTGAAACACAAGGGCCTGGAGGCATGTGCTATAAAAAAATATCACAGCGGCAGCCTCTGGAGAGAGCATGCGCTACGAACTTATTGGACTTTTAACATACAAGACAACATCGTTCAAGAAGCCTAGGACAGCTTTGGTGTTAAAAGGCGGCTCTTCACCAATAAACATCATGGGATGTAGAGAGATATGATAGCGGCATGCGAGAGTAAAATGTTTCTTTGTTTCGGTTTCCCGACACTCCAGGGGACGTGGAGGACGGTCAGCCTCTCACCATATCTACCACAGGTTGGTGTTTGATTGCCACTCAGCAAAAAACTGGGTGCCATATTTGTGTCCTATTCTGAGGCGACAGAGTAGGATATCAGTTCGTTGCCTTTTCTTTGCAGAGGGCCAGAAACTTAACTGTGGCTTAATCAATTGGAGCTTATTTGTTTCGGCGCCCCACTAGCGTTGCCAGTAGCTTCGAAATTTCTTTCGCAAGAAAAGTTTCAAATCTGTTGCAGGAACAGCAGCTGTAGGATTAATAGCGTGCGATGTAGCCGATGTGGCCATTTGGTCTGCTAGCACATTACTCTCAATGCCTCTATGGCCCGGAACCCAGCATACAATAAAATGCTGGTTAGAATATACGCTCTACATAGAGTGCAATATACTTCAGTGGAGGAGGAAATAACTTTATTGGAGTCCTGAGAAACCCCTCCCCTCATTGAATAGCATTGAAGTGAATAGTGCAGTGAATAGCATTGAAGAGATTGTGTCTCCTTGCCTGACCACTTTCTTGATGGGTAACTTTCTGGTTTTCTTGTGGAGAACCAAAGTTGCTGTGCAATCCTTGTAGAAATTTGCCAATATATTCACGTATGCATCCTGTACTCCTTGGTTACGTAATGACTCTGTGACTGCTGGTATCTCTCCTGAATCAAATGCTTAATCCATGAAAGCCATATAGAAAGGTTGATCGTACTCCAGAGATTTCTCTATTACCTGGTTGATGACATGGATATGATAGATTGTAGAATATCCCTTCCTGAAGCCAGCCTGTTCTCTTGGTTGGCTGAAGTCAAGTGTTGCCCCCATTCTATTGGAAATTATCTTGGTGAATATTTTATACAATACAAAAGCCAAGCTAATGGGTCTGTAATTCTTCAATTCTTTAACGTCTCCCTTCTTATGGATAAGTATAATGTTGGCGTTCTTCCAGCTCTCTGGCACACTTGAAGTTGTGAGGCATTGCGTATAAAGGGCCGCAAGCTTTTCAAGCATGATATCTCCTCCGTCTTTCATTAAATCTACTGTTATTCCATCTTCTCCAGCAGCTTTCCCCCTGGTCATGTCTTTCAAGGCCCTTCTAACTCCATCGCTAGTCATCGCTAGTCATTACTATGTCATTGAAATTGCTGATAATATCAGCCTGCTTATCTTTCAGTGCACACATTTTGCATTGTCCTATGCCTAGTTTTGCTCTAACTGATTTCATGCTGCGTCCATATTTTACTGCTTCTTCAATCTTTTCCACGTTGTAATTTCGGATATTCATTGATTTCTTCTTGATGATCAGTTTCGACAGTTCAGCGAATTCTATCTGATCTCTCGAGTTTGACATTTTCATGTTTTGCCGTTTCTTTATTAGGTCCTTTGTTACTTGGGAGAGCTCACCTAGTGGTGCCCTTGGTGCCTTACCTCCCACTTCAATTGCTGCTTCTGAGATCAACCTAGTTACGGTTTCATTCATTACCTCTATGTTGTCTTTATATTCTTGTACTAAAGCTGCATATTTGTTTGTGAGCACCAGCCTGAATTGGTCTGCTCTTACCCTTACCGCGTCTAGGTTGGCCTGTTTCTTCATGACTAGCTTTATTCTTTCTCTCTTCAAATTGAGAGAAATCTTAGACCATAGCTTAGTGAAACCTATGGTCACTGCACTTTACCCTGCCTAAAACTTCTACGTCCTGCACTATGCTGGGATCGGCAGAGAGTGTGAAATCTATTTCATTCCTTGTTTTTTTCATTAGGGCTCTTCCAAGTCCACTTCCTGTTGCTGCGCTTCCGGAAGAAGGTATTCATAATTCGGAGCCTATTCCTTTCCGCGAATTCTACCAACATCTCTCCTCTAGTGTTCCTGGAATCGATGCCGTAGTTGCCAATTGCTTGCTCGCCAGCCTGCTTTTTCCCCACTTTTGCATTGAAGTTGCCCATGACTACAGTATACTGAGTTTGCACCTTCCTCATTGCCAATTCAAGATCTTCATAAAACTGTCCTATTTCTTCATCATCGTGACTGGAGGTTGGGCGGTAGGCTTGTACAGCCTTCATTCTTTACTTCATATTCAGCTTTATTACGACGACTGCTACCCTCTCATTAATGCTGTAGAATACATCAATGATCCTACACATCACCAATTAACTTGTCCTTACAGTCACCAGATAAAACGAAGCTGCCTCCTTTAGTTCAGTGAGGACGCCAGGCGACCCGTTCTATTATATTATGCATGAAAACGTACAAATAAATAAAATATGAGGATTCAATCAATTATTGGTAACCCTTCTAAATAAGCCAGAAACGTTAAACCTACGCAACACATTTCCACTTAAAATCCGCCTACTC
>NC_051156.1:108323107-108351408 GCF_013339745.2 Dermacentor silvarum | reverse complement strand
TTGCCCCTCCGGTAAATACGCCTATGTTTATGGTGGAATTAAGGAGGATGCAGGAAGATTAAGGTGAGTTACAGTAGGCTTTACAAGGCTCTTGCCTTCGCGTCTCTTAGGCGATAGCTAAGCCTTTTTGGATAGGCATGGCGCCGCCATCTCGGAGCGGTGTAGCGAAGTACTGCATCGTGACTCTAACGAGCGCCGACAGGGCGCGCTTAGTAGTCACAGTGCAGTAGGGTGCCTCGATGCCAGCGCCGCCGTCCAGGGTGGAGACAACCCCGCTGGCGCCGCCATATTGAGTCACACGAGCTCAGACTCAGCTACGCTTGCGTTCATAAATAGTGTTACTCGCGGCGCACTTCCAAGTGCTTTGCCTTGATGAGGATTTTTTTGTCGGTATCGCATCTGCACATCTTTATAACCAATAGCCGTTAACTCGTCGAAGGTCAAAGACGTAAATGTATGGCGCCGGGAACATGCCCCAAGTTGCCTAATTTAATTTACATTTAACATGCCGTGTGTATGTTTGAAATACGCACTATTCTTTTTGCGCTTCGATGCTTGGTATATAAGGTTTGCGACCCCCTGTGTGTGGAAGTTTTTCTTTTTCGCTGTTGTATTTTGTTTTACACGTCACGCCTCCTTTACCGTAGCCAGCCACTCGCGCACGGCGGTTAGTTTCCCTTGCGTTGCGCGTGCTCTTCGCGTTCGTTGCAATTATTTGACGATATCTACGCGCAATTTTGCTTTTTTTGCGCACAAAACTGTGTGCTGACAGGATTAAGCTGGTGTAAAAATAACTGCGATGTGAAAATAAGGTTTAGTTAGTGCTGTAGCGAAACATGTAACGTAACTTGTCTGTGTCAATGTTGCGTAGCACACATAAGAAACCAAACGATGCACAAAATACATTTACTCATAATGTCTAGTAGAATCAATCAAGAAAGAGATATGTACATGAAAAATTATATATACTGTGTGGCGCCTGAAGGTTGTGTTGAAAGACGAGATAAAAAATTCGCAAGGTAGACTCGACACACAATTCGGGATAGTGAGTTTTCTTAATTTATCATTACGTGGGGGGGGGGGTTCCAGTGAGTACATCAACCTTATTGTACACAATATAAATCGAAAACAAAAATGCAAACAAGAAAACGCAACCGCGGGTAATATTAATCAAGATATCCAGCCAGAATACATCAGCTACCATCGAATACGTCGCATCAGCCAAACACATCGATGGCGAGTACAGAACATTTTATAAATAACCATTAGAACACTGATAACTACATTAAAAAATAAACAACACTGCATACATATCGCGTACAAAAACCGTAAATGAAACTAAGACAGTCAAATACAGATTAGCAATGTTTTTCACTTCGAAAATATAGTCCATGATGATGTAGGGCTGTTGACTTTAACAGACGGCGCCCATCCTGTCGATTTCCCTCGTACTGGTCCTCTTCAAAGTGTTTCTAAGTACAAGTAAAACAACAACAGTGATTATTGATATGAAAAGTTGCCTTGTAAATACAGAGAACCCATTACAGTGCTTAAAAATAAATTTTCGCAGTAGTAATGCGTTATTACCTCGCTTCACACGTTTCGAAGAAATGCACAGGCTACAACAGACACCATGCCAGAAAGCGCCGAAACATTTTGGTCCCATGATGCCCCTTAACTCTACTACACCTGGGCATACCGTGCACAGGCTTAAAGACCGTCACAGTACCCACTACGATCGGGAATGAGCACGAATGACCATCGGCTTACGAGCACCACGCTACAAATATATTCGTCTAAAAAATCAGCTATATAACGTAACAACCTGAGATCCGCAAGATATCTGCTGAGAATAGAGAAAATCACAATGCTTCGCTTGCCACGTACACAACAGCCGCTCTCCCCAGAAGAAGCACTGAGCTGAGATCCGCAAGATATCTGCTGAGAATAGAAAAAATCACAATGCTTCGCTTGCCATGTACACAACAGCCTGTCTCCCCAGAAGAAGCACTGCGTTCTTTAGTCCCAAATAACCAGTAGCGAAAAAAGAAACTGAGGGGAAAAAAGAAACAAGAGACACACGATGTGTGCTTCCCGTGAAAAAGTAAAATAGGTGGTTTACATGACGATTTGTAGCTAATGTAAGGCTATTTCGCGGCGAAGCATTTTCGTCAGTCATTAAAATAAGGGTACTACTCGCATAGACTGCGCCAATCCAAACGGCAAAAGCCTATGCGACGCGCGCTCGCAAACCATAGGCTATACTCAGCATCGGTGCAGTGCTTAGTTCGTGAGCGAACGTAGGTACATACGTGAGCGAGGATCAGAGAATACTTTCTTATTTAAATGAAAAACACGATGCGATAGTCTAAACTTTCTTGACACTTACCTCGCAAATGTAGGAGCTATCCGTTGCCTTCCAGTGATACCGCTTTACTTGGGCATCCCATCTCTTCCTTCGCTCTGGGTCCCGGGGGAAGCGTAAACAACGAAGCCCTTTACGCGTCGATTCGGTGCACTTGGGAACACAACAGCCCGTCATGTCCACTCGATGCACTTGACAAGCTTGTCATTCACGCGGCTGAACACTGTCCAGCAAGTACAAGCGTCAGCGAAGCATCCGCGCGCACTGTGTCTAGAACTAAGCACCGGCACCAAGCACTCGCAACCGCTCGCTGTGACTCAAGAGGGCGTCGCAGCGAGAAAGCGGCGGCGCGGATGCGGTCAAAGGATGGCACCACCCTGAACGGCGGCGCTGGCATCGAGGCACCCTAACAGTGCAGCGGAGGCTGGTGTTGGCACTTTCCGCACATGGTTTGTCTTTCGCGTCCGATTAGCCTGTGGTACCTCGTCGCATACGCAGTGCAGTTTCATAATGCATCAGCAGTGCTTCCACGCGGCCTACTGCTTCGCTTGTGATCGCAACAACTAAGAAAACTGCTGCGCTAAGCGGCGCAGAAAGGCAACGGCGTCGACGGGTCTGGCAAGAAGCACGCCAGCGTGAAGCAGAACACCTTCGCGCGTTCGCGGCGCACGCTGTGAAATCTGCAACAATAGTCGACAGTTTGGCGAGTTGGTACGCTTTGATCTTTTTAACAAACAGGGACAGGACACGAGGAAACAACTGCGCTCGTCTGTCTCATTTCTTTCCTCGTTTCCTGTCCCACCGCTCAGTTTCTTAAAAAAAAAGGCGAAACCTGCCACTCGCCTTCCTAAAGCTGAGCGCGTCGCCACTCAACTGGCTGCCCACGACACAACGGAGTCCGACCAAAATGCTTGTACCGTCGCCGAAGCGACTCGGCACCTGGACGCCGCGCGCCAAGCAAACCTGCAACACGGTCGCCGGACTGCAAATCGTGCGCATTTTCCTGCAGCGGACCGTTAGTTCACGAAGCAAGCATGCAACAGTTTTTGTGAAGATTCGTCTTACATTCGTCTTCCTACCGATTCCTTTGAAAGAGGGATCGATCGTAATTTTTTGTTATGTCAATGACTCCATTGGCCAACTTTCGCGACGATAACTTAACTCATCTGGAAGCTTCCATTGGTCTCTTGCTTACGATTTCGCGTATTTAACGATATCACCGATGTTTCAGCTTCGAACACGACTCCAATATTAGCGCCGTGTTTGTAGGAGATGGCATTAGCGCCATAAGAATGCAGCATTAAAGGCGAAGACGTGCCAGCAAACGAGACTACAGAAATGCCACTAGCCTCAGCCACAGAATTTCGTAAACACCTAATCCCGGCCGCACAACTATTTAATCACTCTTTGCAATTCGTATGTGAAGTTTTCAGTTCCTACGAGGCGCGTAAGCTGCTCACTGAGTTCAGTGCCTACGCAGCCTACACTCCTCTCACAGCGCTCTGCCGTTTACAACGTGTAATTGTGGCACGATTCTTACATTGCTTATGAACCGGCGCAAATATAGGTGCAGGATCCTCTTCACCAACGCGCATTCGCGTCACGTTCCAGCATCAGCTGTGTTGCGCCTCTCGCATGGCTCGTGTCACGAGCCACGAACAGATGGCCTTCTCGCTCTCGGGCGGGCTGGGTGTTGCAGGCGCCACTCCCCTGGTGGTTTGGCTTTAGTAAAGTCAGGATGACCGCACGCCATGTTGGCTGCCGTCGCGTCTTCTCTTACAATATGGCACGGCTGAATAAGTCTCGTTCAAGCATGCCGCTAGTCCTTGAGCTTTATTTTCGGGTCATAACATTTCCAGTAATTACCAGATATAATAAATGACAGAACCAACGCGATCTCTAGGCACAGAGGTGCTCTGAAATCTTTTCTTCATCCTGCTTTTAGCGAGCGCCAGTGGCATCCAGCTCCCGGACCTTTAGATTGCGCGGGTATCGCATTGCAGCGTAAGCGCCTCCAGAGGAAATGATGAGGATGACGGCTGCGCAAAGAACATCGTCCGCGAATCACAGTTTGTCAAATATTTATAGATTGATCAAGGCGAGCAGACTGAACTGAATATACATATAAACAAGTACATTGAAATTAAATACAAAGTAGACCAAGTTACGCATATATTCCCTATAGCCTACACGGGCTGAAACATTTCTTTATGAGTACACTTTCTTTGAACAGACAGGACAGGTAGAACACAATTAACTGCACCATTACAGGTGATTTTTCTAAGATGACGGCACGAACACTTCAGCACATGACAATTTTTCGCTGAACATGATATATTCAGCGTAGATAATTAAGCACTGTTGTTCAAGAAAACATGAAATTTATTTCTTTTCTGCTGCCTGGCTTAAAATTAAGTTCATTAGCAGTACAGTATACCTAATTCAGAAGTAGCGGAGATTGACCAAAAATGTTGGCATATCCCTAGTGGACGCGTGTTAGAAACACAGCATCAAAGTTAGTAAACCAGCGGTTTCAGCAAAGCGACATCAAAGAAGATACGGGGAATGTTCCGCAGAAACCGTTGAAGACGATTGTCAATTGAAGCAAATAGCCGAGAACTCTACGGAAGCTATTCTTTTTCCTAAAGAAATCATGTGCTTGAAGTGGTGTATTTGTTGCAGTGCGGACATTTAGGTAGTATTTGTTGTTTCATTGCGTAATTACGCAAAGAACAGAACTGTTGACCAGGAAAGCTGTATCGGTGCCGGAACGGTACAAAATGGGTATAAGTCATTGCTGATTGCAAAGCAAGCGTAGCTGATAAATTAAACATGTGACGTACTGCGCAACCTAAATGAAGATGGGCGGGAAGACAAAGGACTGAGCGCAGAGGACAGGGCGTGTCATGAGCTTTCCCCTATCGTATTTATTTTTTGGCTTGTGAAAGAAGAAAGTGTGCGTATCTTAGGTTACAATGGTGGCGAAATGATTGGATAGGGTTCTGCGCTTCCGGGCGCCGCATGTGGTAATATTAAATATATATTGGCTTCCTGTCGCGTCATACAATAAGTAGTACAACTGCCCTCTGTCCTGCCTCTCTTCCCGCCCTTCTTCGTGTATTTTGGGCAGTACGTCACGTGGTCAATATGAACCAACTAGTCCGCAAAAAAAGTACTTGAAGAGGAATTACTGAAGTCATGTACTGCGAAGAACAGATAAACGGCAGTATATCAGAATGAAAGCACGTGCGCCTAGCCAACGGATACGCAAACGGCAGAGGTTTAGTTGGAGAGGTGGGATCAGTAATTTTGGAGACAGAATGAAGCCTGCTGACGCAAGACTAGGGTAATTGACATCGGTGGGGAAGGCCCTAATCATGCAGTGACTCAGGATATTGGCCGTTTTATCGGCGAGGAGGAACGTAGCCTCGAACCAGCGCGCCACGCCGCTCGGCTCCTCGCGCTGCTATCTGCGGATCGCCATTTCTCCCAGCGGCAGCTTGGAACGGTAGCGGTGTCACTGCAAATTTGTGGTGTTCTAACGTGTTCCGTCTGGGCTGCTGTGATGTCAGATAACTCAAAGGCAACGAGCTGTACTGTGCTGCTATATTCGATTGCAAAAGTAACTTTCGGAAGCGAACGGGAAGTGCGTTTTAGCCGGCGACTTCGTGGACTCCGCCGCTGCGGTTGCAGTTAAACGTCCGCTTTGTATTGCCAGCATAAACAGAAAGGTCATGACGCCACTAGCTTCGGCGCGTGTATGTTCAGAAGACCTTGCTTCCACTGAGCGCACGGCGACGAACTCGGCAACCATGATCAAACTGGGATATGAACGAAAGGTGCGTATTCGAGTGGGTCAACTCGTGCGAATGGCCGAAGTCAACTATTTAGAGCACGCACATTAAATGTTTGACGATTATCACGATTCCAACATTCTGGTGGCAGTATATCGAGGACGTCTCATGAAAACAGCGCATGCATGTCGACTAAGAAAATGATGGTTTGTTCTTTTTCGTTAAGTAACCACAGGCCTGTCTACCGTGTGCCGGTCGCCCCTAGTTCACAAAGGCTCTCCCGTGCTTTCGAAGCTCACCGGCAAGCTGTCTAGCCAAGGAGTTCGTTTTTCGCCTCTATTGAATCAGTGAGCTGCGCTTACACAGGCACCACTCGAGACGTGAGAGTGCGCGTATTCTTTCGACGCGTCGCGTGCGTCTGGTAGATCGTAGTATATTCGCATCCACTGTCATCAGGTCATTTTATCCAAGTTAACGGTCCTTGCGGTCGAGTTATTTCACAGTTCCTTTTTTTTCAACGTCTTTATTTCTGCATTTAATAGGTCAAACCTTGCAGCAGAAAAGGGGTGCTCTTTATTTAGAGCGCCAGGTAAACAATGCTTAGAAAGTTGCACCGCGAACATTTCAGGAGCACGAAAGCACATAAAACGCGTCTTATAGGAGCTTCGCATTTTGTTACCTGTATTGGCAATGTATACTGGTGCGGCACACCACCATGTGGTGTGCCGCACCAGCAGAGTTCGAGGCTACACATACAATAATACGTTACACGTGTGGTTAAGTATGGACAATATAATGAGACTTGACTCGCTTCCTATTTCGATCGCGGCCAGGCCTGTGACAGCCACTCTAGCCCGTCGCCGTTCGATATTGCAGCTATATCAAAGCTTAGTAACGACAGGCTCAGAAGTTAAACGATCCCGACAACTTGACACCTCTCAGGTAAACGCGACAGCATGCCACTCCTCGTCAAAAGCGCGTTCGCCGTGCACCCTCCAGCGCGATCCCACAAACCAGCACTGTGCCGGAGGATAGATGGCGCTGTGATCACAAAGCAGCGGCGCCTTTAATAAAACGTTCTATGAGATACCGCTGCTACTGGCGCTCAAGAATATGATGAATTCAAGGCACAAATGCTACGTTGAAAGGAGTGCAGTGAGGCCATACCTATCATAGCAGCGCCGAGGAGAGACGAAATTCCCGTGGAGCGGAGCATACCTGCAGAATTCTAGATGAAAAAAAACAAACAATTTATGTATTTGAAATGCTCTTTACAGCTTTTTACAGCCTTTAGGCATATGCGTTTTTCTATCGCATTCTGTGTATGTGCCAATTTTATCGGTTTTTGCCTTTCCCTTATTAGAACCTCCTTTCAATGCTTACTGCAGCAGTACTGCATTCCTGATAACTTGTATGCTCGCCTACCCTTCATGTAAAGCCCCCTCAGCAGGGGTATTTGAGATATTGTAAATAAATAATAAATAAAAATGGGCTCTGTATATCTGTCACATTTAATTCGTGAGTGTTTTGTGGCATCATATGCAACACTGTTGAAGTTACTTCTGATTGATTTCTACCCATTTCATGTGCAAAAGCGCACGCATTTTGTTGAGTGATCACAAAAGATGGTACCCGACATGCGCAAAATACGACCAACGAGACTTGAAGTACGCCTTCTTGTGCTCTAATATCGTTTGTATCGCATCGTTTCATGGCCCACTATCTTCCTGTGTTTCGTCTGCTGTGAAAGAATGTTTGATAATGTCCAATATTACTTTCCAATATTCTATGCGTTAATCTAACGGCGTCCTTATACCCCAAAAATCTCACTAGACACACACACACACATATATATATATATATATATATTACATTCTATGGCAACTGTGGGGCTACACAGGAGGGAGCGACAGAGCTCATTTCTTTGAAACGGCGCCATAAAAAAAAAACACCCAACACGGAATGACACTAAGCACACAAGCGCCGATGTTCGTGCTTTTACGTGGCGCCGTTCAACACAGTGAACCTTTACCAACTCGCCCAACTATCAGTTTTCCTTAACGACATAGCCGCTGACTGGTGCGTCGTTCACTCTACCAAGAAAAACGTGTTCGATAAAGTCGCAAGGTTACAAGCTGATGTCACACGACATTTCATGTTTTTATAGAAGCCGTGAACAAAAAGCACGCCGCATTTGTTCGAAGAGTTATCCTAGAAATTGTTGGCGGCAATAGAAGACTGTTCGTTCGCGATGAACTATGTAAGGAGGTTTTACTATTCAACAAATTTATCTGTAGAATCACGGCACCCTACGAATTGTAACGTATGTAAACAGTGTGTACAGCAAGGATTGAGTATACGTAGTGTTTCTGCGAAGAACTTTAGCAATGTTCAAAAATCACCTGTGTCAGATAGCATAATTCCAATCCTTAAGCTGGATTGCTGAAACAGGCGGACAATATTTTCACGACATAACGAAACGCATTATCTAATAATTAACCAAAAATAACTAAGTTTCAAACTAATTACTTTAAGCAACATATCGTAATTTAGAAATTGTACCGAGAGAGTTCGCAAGGCGGATCCACTTGAAAATAAATTACCTGGATGACACCTTTTTCGAGGTAGGCACCGTCAAACACAAGAAAAAAATGTACTCTTGTTCCACCTACTTAACAAAACGACGATTTGCGCATTGAAACAGAAAATTAACAGTACCGGCAGTGTATATATCTTCGCAAAGTTCGGTAATTTACATCTCGAAACTGATATAACCCTAACAATTTGTTCAAAGTGAATACATATTGAAAACTCCCTCGCCACAAGTTGGAAATTGCAATATCGACCTTAAGGAAATTGGTTTCAAACGTAATTAGTGAATTTTCTGAATTAGTCCAATCTGCATGTTAATTGATAGTGAAAATGTAGTCCACCTATTTAAGCCATCCAGCCTGTATAAGGATTGAAATTGTGTTGCCTGCCAGATGTGATCTTTAAGAATTTGTACAAATCTGCGCAGAAATACTCAGTTATGTGATTTGAAAACTTAAGGTAAGCATACAGAGCCCTATCTGTCAATACCGTTGAAAACGCTGTTGATGTATCAGCATACAGTTTTAGCTGAGTGCCCCGTACGTTCCGCTCGGCTCAGATTTCATGCGTTGACACAGTGTGGGGAAATGCGTACATTTCGCATTTTTGATATGCGCGTCTTGCCGATACTCGTACGACGCGCCTAGCAGCTTCGCTGGAAAACGAACAAGAAGCCAAGCGGACGCGCCCTCGCGTTCTGGTCAGTCGGCTTCATAGTGGTAGGTTCCGCCTGCTGCATGAGCGCTTTGCGCACGCGCACTAGCGCTCCCATTCAGCGGTTGTGTGAAAATCGCTAGGATATAACGCTCTGAACGGAGCGGCCCCTACACAGTCTGCTAAAACTATCTCATGTAAAGTGTCCTATAGTTAGCGTAAAAACATATTAAGTCACTTACTTGGTTTTTCCTCTTGAAGAGCTTACCGCAAGCTGTCTGGGTGAATGTGTGAGGAGCAGGTATTTATACGCAGAGAAATTGTCCCCGATCCGTCAAGTACACTGACAGTGGCTCGTTTAGCCATGGCACACGCGTCGGTGATTTTACTCGTGCACAGGAAACAGGTTTGTGTCAAAGAGCTGTCGAAGCACTCGCGGACTGATTTGCTGGCTCACTGGCTGTTTTCTAACGTGAATGAAGGTGGTCGAGTTGCATACAATTACCGTGCATTAGGGAGCGCGCTGGTACACTTCTATACCTTTTGAAAAGGGGTGGATGTTTTCCCGTATTTATACACAACTTGCGCTCTTTACAGTAAATAAAAGTAATTGCACTCAGTAAGGGAAATTGGCTTTCAGTAGTGCTGATTTCAGGATTATATACAGTGACAGTTTAAGTTTAAATTAATCGGAATAAACATTGTAGCAGGAAATATCCCAGTTTCGCCACCAAGGCGAGCCAGTGAATTCGACAGCAACATGTTAGAATATTACACGAAGTGTAACACTCGTCGTTGCAGTGGCAGCATGAATTAAAGTAAATGTAAGCTAAGTAAAAACGCGCTGTTGTGCTAGTGGGTCCTCTGTTTGAATCCTGCCATACTGCAATTCATTCATGTAAAAACGATGGAACCCAGCCTTTCAGACACAAACACCAGGAGAGAAGTAGACGGACACACGCTGGGACTAGCAACAAGTTTAATGAAAACAACCACACTGAAGTTCGCAGGGAAGCCAGAGCGCGCATGCGTCGTAAATACCACGTGACTATTAAAGAAAAAGCACAAAATGACACCTAGTAACCACATTTTTCTAAATAAGCTATCTCTTTCTTTGACAGCGATGACGAGGGTACAGAAACACATTGACTGTGACCACGTTTCCGGAAATGGTACGCTTCAATCAGTTCTCATTCGTATCGTGTGGTTCTTCTGCCAATACTTTGCGTGTCTTCTAAAACAAGTGAACAGCCGCACACTCGGCAATGAGCAGGCAGGTTTGCTCCTCCTCCTGATGTGACAGACGTTTGGTGTTCTTTTAAGCGAACAATAATGCAACGCTCCGTCTGGTCTATACACACGCGACCATACTTCAACGGTATGCGATAAACAACATTTTTGATGCAAGTTGTGAAATTATGGCTGGTACTGCAGGCACTCCTAGGTTTGCGATTTTCAATCCTAGCACATAGACTAGACATCTTGCATGGCGCCGAAAACACAACCCGAACGCAGTGCATTGAGGCTACTTTTTTCACATTGTGTGAAACCTGGTGGATATGCTGTATGACTTCCACTCGCTTATGGTCCTCATTGGCAGTGTTATGTGCTCTGCCTTTTGTTTCTTTTTTGAACTTTTTCAGTTTTGTCTCGGCTACTGCCTCGAGAACAGTGTCAGGAAAGCCGACCACCTAAAGCCGACCTTTAATTTTAAGACTTTATGTGTGCCAGAAAGTTCAACTTTTTATCAAACAGAATACCCAGAAACTTGTGTTCTTGTTTTACCGGAAGGACGGCTTCCTGTAACTTAAGGATGGGATCTGGTTGTAGGCCTCTTTTTTGTGAAAAGACAACACTAATAGTTTTTTCCGTTGAGAAACGAAAACCGTTTTCAGATGCCCACTGTGTGAGCTTGTTTAATGCGATTTGAGTTTGCCGTTCGCAGGTTGCCATGTTCGATGCACGACACGCAATTTGTAGATCATCCACATATAACGAGTGCATTACAGAGGGTGGGATTACATTATTTACGGAGTTCATTTTTACGACAAACAGTGTTGTGCTTAATACACATCCCTGCGGCACACCATTTTCCTGAATGAATATGCGTGACAGCACCGTTCCTAAACGCACTTGAAAGGTTCGGTCGGACATGAAATCAGCTAGACATTTAAGCATTCTTCTACCGCGGATCCCTAAATCCGCTAAGTCCATCAAAATACCAAACCTCCATGTTGTGTCGTATGCTTTTTCTAAGTCGAAGAAGACTCTGAGACAGTACTGTTTGTGTAGAAAAGCAGTACGTATCTCGTGTTCTAACCGGACTAGGTGGTCTGTTGTAGAGCAACCTTTCTTGTACCCACTCTGATGGTTGTCCAGCAGGTTCGCGGTTTCAAGGACGTATGTCAATCTTATGTTTATAATTGTTTCAAATGAATTTGCAAGACAGCTTGTGAGCGCTATAGGTCTGTAGCTGGTTGCTGTTGTGGGATGCTTTCCAGCTTTCAAGAAAGGGATTATAATAGTTTTCTTCCACTCATTTGGCATTTTCCCGTTTCCCAGATTACATTGAAGAAACGCAGCAAGGTCTCCACTGCTTTAGGGTGTGCGAGCATTGCATAATGCACTATGTCCGGGCCAGGTGCTGTCTTTTTGCCAGTAGTGAGTACTCTGTTGATTTCTTGGAGTTTTAAGGGGGCGTTATACGATCTCTCGGAACTTCCTGTTGTCGGAAGATTTTGTTTTTCTGCTGATTGCTTATATCTTTGAAATTTAGGAGAGTAGTTTACTGAGCTTGATATGTCATGGAAATGCTGCCCTAATATATTTGCTTGTTCTTCTAAGTGTGTTTGCTTGCCTGGAGGTGAGAGTATGGGGATCGTGTAAGGAGTGTAGTTCCCTCTAAACTTACGAAGTTGATCCCACATTCTTTTGGATGTTATCGAGCTATTTATGGATGATACATAATTTTTCCATGACTTTCTTTCGGCTTGCCTGCCTGTGTACCTGGCTTTCGCTTTTACTTTTTTGAAAAATAGGAGGTTATCTTGTGTTGGGTATCGCCGAATAATACCCCACGCTTTGTTTTGTAGCTTTTTAGTTTCTGTACATCCGTTCGTCCACGAGGGCTTTAATTTTTTTCCTAAAAAGCCAGAGGATTGAGGTATTGTCTGTTCTGCTGCAGCAAGTATACAAGCAGTAATTTTTCCATTTAATTCATCTATATTTAAACTATCTGGTATGTCATCCAGACTGGTCTTTTCCGTGAAGAGAGGCCAGTCTGCTAGATGGAGTTTTTAACGGGCTGATCTTGATGGTGTGGTAGGGAGAATGGATGTTTTTTGAATAATAGAAGGCATATGGTCACTACCGTAGGGATTGTCGATAACACTCCATTGGAAATCGTTAAAGATAGATGGGGAGCACAGCGCCAGATCCAGATAGCTCAAAGCTCCTGTGCTTGGGGAACAGTAAGTTGCAGCACCAAAGTTTAAAAGGCATATGTCATTTGTTAAGATAAAATCTTAAAGTGTTTGTTATGCGTTAAAATCACCCGCTATTAAAAAAGGTTCGCGTAGCTGGTTTAAAATTAACTCTAGGTCTCTTACAGTAAAATGTGCGTGTGATGGAATGTACAGTGAGCAAATGGGGATGGTTTTGGGTGCTAAAATGGTCACAGCAACGGCTTCTATGTGCATGTTAATGGCAATTTCTCTGGCTGCTATACCTCCCTGCAGAACAATGGTTACACCACCCGAAAGCCGGCTCGCCTGGGTACGGTCGCGCCGTACCACATTGAAGCCTTTAAAAAAATTGTATGTTTTTCGCCTAGGTTTGTTTCCTGCAAGCACAAGGCCACAGGAGAGAAGTTATTTAGCATGTCTTTGATGTCACCTAAGTTGCGTAATAGTCCTCTGCAGTTCCAGTGGATAATAAAAGCCATTTTAAAACTGAAAGGTAAAGGATGGCATTACGATTGAATAAGATATACCATGTTAGGTGACAGATGTGGAGAAGGCTAGTACAAAGGAGCGATAACCTTTAGGTTATCACTTTCTTAATTAGTGTGGTTATTGGAACTTTGTCCCTCTTTGCGCGCTCGCGAGAGCGCTTGTCCTTCGGCGTCGAGGACACCGGGGTTTTTGAGTCGACCTCCATCGCTCTCCCTGAGGCGCTGGAGAACCGAGAGTTGGGCCCCGAGACATGTGCCTCGGGGCTTGGGGTTCAATTGATTTTAGGGCCCTGCGAGACTGGTGTCTGCGGGCCCTTCGAAGAGGGTGGAGCAGCGCTGACTGCTTCCACCACGGGCGCAGGAGGGGTCACTGCAGGACCACTGTATGTGGGCCCGGAGGACTCCCGAGGCCTCTGTGACGCTGCCCCCACCTGCGTCACTTCGGCATAACTTCTTCTAGAAAGGTAAGACAATCGCTTTCTAGCTTCATAGAACGAAATTTTTTCTTTCACAGTTAGTGCAATTACTTCTTTTTCTTTTTTCCAGCAAGGACAGGACCGCGAGTAAGCTGGATGGTCCCCTTTGCAGTTTACACAGTGTAGAGAAGATCGCAATTGTCAGATCGATGATCATTTGAGCTGCATTTAGCACAGGTTGTTTGTCCTCGGCATGCGTGTGAAGCATGTCCAAACCTTTGACACTTGAAACATCGTCTGGGGTTCGGGATATATGGTCTGACATTTACTTTTACATATCCTGCATTGAGAGAGGTAGGCATTTCGCTTGTTCCAAAGGTGAGTATAACATGTTTTGTGGGAATTTCTTGATCGTTTCTGCGGATGACAACTCTTTGTACTTTGGTCACGTTTTGTTCCTGGAAACCATCCAGCAGTTTTTCATCGCTCAAGCCAAGGAAGTCCTCCTCGGATATCACACCCCTGCTTGTATTTAGAGTTCTGTGGGCTGAAATTGTAATTGTGGCATCACCAATACTGGTAAGTTCCAAGAGCTTTTGTACTTGATCTCTATCATTTAGTTCTAGGAGGAGGTCCCCGCTAGACATATTTGAGGCTTTATATGTCGGTCCAATTTTGTCTTTTAGGAACTTGGCCACCAGGAAAGGGAGAGCTTTCTTACGGGTGTGTTGTTTTCACTATGGACTACATGGTACTTGGGGAATGCGGGGGTGTTGCTACGAAAGGAGAACTGGAACGTTGCTTCGGTGCGGCCTCTTTTCATTGGCCGATCATAGACAACAGAGGTTTGCGCTGCCATAAGAAGGTGGGTATATTCAGCAACAGCGCCGGCCACCCACCACCGAGCCCAACCAGGGGACGCGGCAGAGCTTGTACACAAGTCTGCACGACGCCAGTCGTACGCCGCTACTATAACCAAATATGGTGTAACCAAGGTAGGATAGCCACACACGGTTAACCCTTGCCTCCAGCGAAAAAAGGAAGTAAATGGAAGAGAGAAGAAGACAGGAAAGACCAAAAAGTGTGAGAGAGAGACGCAGATTTGAGGAGAGAGACAGGAAAAGGCGACTGCCGATTTCCTCCAGGTGGGTCAGTCTGGAGGTGCCGTCTATGTGAAGCAGAGGCCGAAGAGGTGTGTTGCCTCCGCCGGGGGGCCTTAAAGGTCCGAACACCCAGCATCGGCTCAACCCCCAGGATCCCCCTTTCCCCAGACACAGCTAAGCCGCGCACGGCTACACGCGGGAGGGTCCAACCCTCGTGTGCTCGGATCCGTGGTGTCGCAACACACCAAACGCCTGCTGACGCAGACGCCCCTTGCGTGGTGTCTTGGTTTCGTGCTGACTGTGAACTACATGATACTTTGGGAAGATTTCTTTTGGCTGCATGAAGAAATTGAAGGTTTCATCGGTGCGCCCCCTCTTGAGGGGGCGCACCGATGAAACCGATCAGGGAGTGAAAAGAAATTAGATTCCATGAAAGTATTGCTATATTCGGTAGGGAGGGTCCCCACCACCATGGAGCCCAACTAGGGGACGACACAGGACAAACTATTCAGTTCTGTGCACGCAAGGTGCATCCCCACTATAACCAAATACCTATACCCAAGGCTGGATATAATGCACAAGGTTAACCCTTGCTGCCCGGAAGTCGGAAGTAAAAGGAAAATAATGAGAGGACAGGAAAGATTGAAAGAGAAAGACGAAGATTGGAGAGAAGGACAGGAAAGGGCAACTACCGATTTCCCCCGGTTGGGTCAGTCCGAGGGTGCCGTCTACGCGAAGCGGAGGCCAAAGAGGTGTGTTGCCTTAACCGAGGGGCCATAAAGGTCCAACACCCGGTATTGACTCAACCCCCTGGATCCCCTTTTTCCCCGGACACGGCTAAGCCGCGCACGGCTACACGCTCGAGGGGCCAAACCCCATGTGCTCGGTTACGTGGTGTCGCAACACACCAAACGCCTGCTGACGCAGACGCCCCAGCGGGGGTCCGCTAACGCCTTGATTACGGAGATATAATTTATAATTCCGCAACGCCGAAAGCATTAAAAATGCTAGACCCCGTTCACTATCTGGGTATCCGTCTCGTGACCGCTGTTTTTGGGACAAGTCCGATCCAGAGCCTCTGTGCAGAGTCAAACCAGTGGTCACTTCTTCTGCAGCGATCATATAGTAGTTTCACATATTATCTGAGAGTACACGCGAACAGTGAGAGTACAAGCGAACAGTACACGCGAAAGGTAGGATAGCCACACACGGTAAAACACCCGGTCCAACTTTCTTATTCAACAATAAACGATGTGACCGCTGCCACACTCTTCCATAACCGACTTGCAGCGAGAAAGCCGTTCTCTTTGCGTGTCAGAAACCACATTGAGGAAATGGTTGTTGCATTTCTTGCACAGAGCCCTATGGCGCCAGCGGAAGTGTTACCGCCATGGCAGTGACAGTTCATACAGTCACACAGATCGTTTATAGAGGTCACGAAACACGCGTCAGAGGCACACATTAGAATGAATTTCCTAGAACTACAGTCCAAGTACTCGTGCACAGAGTCTTACACAGACGCTTCTAAGTCACATGCCGGGGTGTCTTATGCAGCCGTCGGCCCATCCTTCTCGAAATACGGTGTACTCCACCCGGAAACAAGTATGTTTACGGCTGAGGCATATGCCCTATTGGCAGTTGTAAAGCACATAAGGAAAACAAAACTTAAAAAGACTATCATATTTACAGACTCCCAAAGTGTCGTGAAAGCCTTGAAGTCACTCTGTACACACAAACATCCTGTACTCAGTGAGCTCTATTCCACACTATGCAAATCCACACTATGATCATCACGAGCCAAGACAAGACGGCGTCGTATCCAAGGCGAGCGCATTCAAAATGGCGGATTTCGTTGCAGATGGTACGGAAAATAGTGATGGGCATCTGGAGCGTCTCTTGGCAGCACTTATTTGCTCCCGAATGAGGCACTTTCACGCGTGTGTCATGCTGCAAAGTAAGATTGACAGAGAAGCGGATATCTCAAGGGACATCGAGGAACAGCTACTTGGAAACTCCTTTACCATAGATGCCGTTTTAGCTCAAAGTGTACCCTCTGTGCGTCGCTTGGTGTGGACATTCCAAAGAAATGAACGCTGGTTCGAGGACACGCTGCCTGACCTGACGGATTTTCATTTCAAGCAGGCATTTCGCGTGACTCCGAGTACATTCAGGTACCTTGTTGAGTCACTGGCTTGTGTTTTGAACCGCCTGAGCACACAAATGCGCACGGCCATCTCTGTGGAGAAAAGAGTCGCTATTGGACTTTATCGATTGTGTTCTGCGGAAAACAGAACGATAGCCCATTTATTGGCTGTCGGTCGTTCAACTGTGAATGTGTTGTGGGGACAGTTCTGCACAGCTGTTATTGAACAGCTGAAAGGCCAGTGGCTCTGCATGGTGCGCCGCAACGACATGCCCGACCACGTCAGAGAATTTTTTGCCGTGACGGCCTTCCCCGAAGCTGTAGGAGCCATCCATGGATGTCATTTCCCTGTATCGCCACCGAAGGAGCACGCAACCGACTACTACAACTACAAAGGGTGGTAGATTGTTCTAAATATTTTGTCATAGCAATTTGTTGCTCGCGAGAAAAAGATCTAACGCAGCGGTCAACCTGAGAAGTACAACTTTACAGTGTATTGAAGTGAACGCGTAATATCTTTGTGTGCGCGTTGCCACGAAGTTATAGAACGGTAATTTTGTGTCTAGTAGATAATTGTTTTCCTGCATCGACCCCCATTTTATCATTGTTGAATCAGGGAAACACTGCTGTGTCACTGTTTATATATGCTGTGTGTTTTTAAGCCAGCTTTGTGTTTTAATAAGGTTCCCTTATTGTTCAGAAGTGCTGAAAATTCACTTGGAAACTTACTTTTTTTACGCAGGTACAGCATTATACTGCTGGCGTTAGTGGACCACAGATATCGGTTCAGGTATATCCGGGTTGGAAGCCCGGGGAAGTACCATGACGCAAGTGTGTATGCAGACTCAGAACTCAAAAACCTTGTTCAGAGTGCTCACTTCAAGACTCCTCACGCAATCATTGAGGGCACTAGTGTTGCACCCGTCATATTGTGCGATCAGGCATTTCCTTTGACGCAGAACCTGATGAAGCCTTATGCAAATCCTCAAGATGGAACACCACAACAAGTATTTAACTATAATCTCTCAAGAACAAGAAGAATAGTAGAGAACGCGTTTGGAAGAATGAAAGCTCGTTTCCAGTTTCTTGCAAAAAGAACAGAATGCCTCCTGCCTCACTCAAGAAAAGCAATCAGGGCTTGTTGCATTTTGCGCAACATCAGCGAGGAGTTTCGGGACAATGTCGAGCAGCCATGGGAGCGGGAAGCACGACAACTGGCCGCTCTCTATGTACAGCCTTTTCGCAACACACAAGCTCACACAGAAGTGGGTGAAGAAACAAGGACTGCATTCGCAAAATACTTTTCAAAGCGAGCTCCTCATTCCTCGGGAGCTAGTTCAGATGTTTGAAATGTAAACATGCATTTAGATGTTTGCCATAGCTAGTGTTGTGGTGCACAATAAAACATGCATGAAATTTCTCTTGATGTATTCACAGGTCATTTACTTGCCAGCTTCTCCAGCACAGACAGCAATCTTTCATCAATGCTGGCTATATGCTTGAACACCTTGAGTTGTTCTTCTCTGAGCTGCAGCTCCCTATCTTTCCTCGGCTCCGAGGAAATACGGAGCTGGCGCTGCTCGTCCAGCAGCTGCATCACGAGGGTGGACGGCGCTGGTTGCCGCTTCCGTTTTTTGGTTGCTGGATTTGTACAGCTTACATAAAATCCAGCTTCGCAGCTGGGGCCAGCTGTTCCTGTGTCAGGGGGGGATTGCAGACAAGAGTTCCCCGCCTCAGGTGGCGATGCAATGGTGGGGGGCAGCATGCCATCCCAGGGAGAGGTGACGGGCACCCGTCACTCGACTGGTTATCTTGAAAGGGGGCCCCCCTTGCTATTCCTTCAAGGATTTGCAAAACACAAGAAATGCGCATTGTTTTCCATTCGGTTAACTGCACCAGTGTATGTGCTCACATATAGCACGATTTTATTGCTCTTAAAGTAACTATTTACATTAAGCTGAAGGGTCACACTATTGTCTATATAAACTGACATCAAATGAAGTAAGTTTTGTTTTGTGCCTAATTATTTGAGTAATTCGCCCAAAAGTTGTGTTATGCCGGAGAGGGACAGATGACCAAACACCATTCATTAGCTTCGACATGTGGTATATAAGCTCAGGATAAAAGGCAAAAAACACACACACACACACATTTGAACCCCATTTAAGTTTTTTTTGGAGCACATGCCCACCTGTTTGATTCTCGGACTGCAGTACACCTAAAATAAAAAAAATGCACTTTCTTGTATTCAGCGTTCATCCGGTCTCATCTCTCTTGTCCCGCTTTATTTTACGCTGTTTGTAATTATGAAAATGTAGCAACTAGCTCAAGTTTAGACGATGAAATTACAGTCCCACTGACAGTGAAAGTTGCATATAATACGTTTCTTTCTTGTGCAGTTTACTTTAAAGGCAACGAAAAATCAATATGAACAAATTAAATCTTGAATTGATCGACATAACTACCCGCTGAAGGGAATAAATCACGAAAGGTACTAGCACACTCACCACTTCTGCCGAGGATGTTTGGCAGCAACTACTTTCTTGGGCCAGTGTTTGGTCGTGAAGTGGGAGTGTGCCCAAAAAACGATGTATTTCCCAATAATAGGGCCAACTTATGGCCCCTGAGCCAGTTCCGGTGTCTGGCTGCACGCAAAAGTAAGCATGGAATACAGTTCTATGCGTCACGATACCGTTGTCCTTGCTGATGATAGTAGTCGCTCTGAACCGTTAACGGCAATACCTGTTTCGCAAATGTTTCCCACGCGAGATCTCAAATGTGTTGCCTGATTAAGGACAAAAAACACATGCAAAAAGAGCAGACAAATGCACAGGAGAGCGTAAATAGCCGCTTTGTGCAAATGGAGCAGAAGTAGCGGGACAGAGAGAACCCGGAGCCTGTTCTGAATGTAGTAAACAAAGTAGAGAGAGAAAATACTGCCCAAGCCATCGCGTCCCCTCAATGCCGGTACTCTAAATGCTCTAAAAGCGATAGCAACATGCACACTGGTGTTCTTTCTTTTTTCTGGGGTTTTCCGTGCCAAAACCAGTTCTGATTATGAGGCACGCCGTAGTGGAGGGCTCCGGATTCATTTTGACCACCTGGGGTATTTTAACGTGTGCTATAACGTATGCACACGGGCGTTTTTGCATTTCGCATCCATAGAAATGCGGCTGCCGCGGCCGGGATTTGATCCCGCGTCCTCGTGCACACTGCTGTCAAGCGCAGTTTAATCCAACACCGTGCAGACAGAGTGAGGTCAATGCGGAGCTGAGTCCCCTATGGCATCGGCCGTTTCTAGGCAAGATAACTGCGAAACACCCATAAATTTTACCTTAGGCGACGCTTCGCTTAAAGGGGCATCTATTCAAAGGTTCCTCGAAGTTAAAAAAACTGATTATGTGGGTGCAGCGGTCCCTAAAAGCGCTCCCAAAAAGACATGGCAAGCAAACAAAGACTGTCATCGACGGCTGTAGTCGCCGCGAAAGAGCGTCTCACAATAAACAATATGCATGACAGCACACGAATCGGGCATGATGATGTATTTGAGAAATGTATGAAGGCTTACTTTTCTATCTTTTTCTTCACCTCCTTGGTACTCTTGTCAAAACCTAACGCTTGTAGGTTCTCCGCGATCGCAGCACACACCTTCAAATTGCGCTTCGCACGGCGTAGGTCTGGCAAGTGTTCCTCCCAGAGGTGTATGATTGCCCTCGTTTCTGCATCAGACCACGTTGTCTTCGAGGCACTGCTTGAGTCCATTGCACGTGGCGGGGATGACAGACCAGCCTACACTGCCTACACATTTGTAACAAAGTAAACATCGCGGCGTGCGCGGCCATGTGCTCTGGCATGCCCCCAGCACGCCCTCAGCGGCCGTGACTGTCAACAGCCTGAGAGCGAGAATAGTAAACTAGTAATTTTTGTTGTAAAGTACTTTTTAATACGTATTAGTATTCCAAATAATGAAAACATGGTTTAAAAAAGAGTACTGACTCGGATTTTGATATTAGTTTATGTGTTTATGAGCCCCTGTTGCCGAGACTACGCACTTCGCCGGCGCGAAGTGTGTTTGGCGAATGCACTCGCCAGTGAGTGCGCTTTGCAGCAAGTGTCACTACGCGTGCCCGTGTGACAGCTTGCGAATGACACTCGGGGCGAAGTGCACGCGCGCAAAGTGCACTTAAGTTGTCCCGTGTGACAGGGGTATAAGAATCCTGGGGCTGGTAATTGAGACTAAAGGCGGTAACACGCAAACGCTCATGAAACTCACGTCGAAAACGGAGAACATGCTCCGGCTGATCCTCAGCGTGACCAACCGCAGGGGAGGGCTCAGCGAGAGCAATCTTTTTTTTATTATATGGTTTTTAGGAGATGTTGGCGCCTTTAATTGGCGCCGGCTACTCCTTTTCACATAGAGGTATGAAAAAAAAGAAAGAAAGAATGAACCTACACGTATTAAAATTAAATGTCAACTCCAAATCACAATAATACAAAGTCCAGTCACATAAGTGCACTAATACTGAAAGTCAACTCAGAAACACAGCAACACAAAGTTCAGTGACGAAGGCGCATAAAGTTAAACACAAAATCCAGTCACATAAGTACACTAATGTCACACTAAAACTGAAAGTCCGCTCAGAAAAAGGGCACACAAGGTTCAGTCACATAGCTGCACTAAAGTAAACACAAAGTCCGGTCAAGTAATTATACTAAAATCACGGCACATAAGATAGCATGGATTCGATTTAAAGGAAACTACATGAACCCAGGTGTCGAATTGATCATAGAGTGAGTTTATCACAGATAAACACTCTTTTCAATAGTTTCCGAGAATATTGCTCGCTTCTAGAAATCTTTGGAGGGCCATTAACGCTCGTCTTTGCAACGAATATGTTGGCCAAGGACCTAATATCTTCCTGAGGCTGAACGGCCTGCGGTCTAATGTCTCTAAATAACGTGCTAAACGTTGTCTGTGTGTATCGTGTCGCGGACATTCTAACAGAAGATGCTGTACATCCTCATCCGCGTGGCCACAAGTACATTCCGGACTATCAGCTCTCGAAATTTTTTGGAGAAAATGTTTTGTGTACGCGGTACCGAGCCGCAGACGGTGAATGAGTGTTTCAAAGACTCTGGTTCCATTCCCATTCCCAGGTTACATTCCCAGGGATATTGCAGTGCCCAGGTATCCATTGGAACAGTATTGTGCGAGATATTTCATTTGCCTTTGTGACCTCCTTTAGTGTCTCATAAACTAACGCCATGTTTTGGGAATTGCTGATGCCAGCACGAAGTGACGACAAAGCTGCTTGTGAGTCACAAAGGATGACGCATTGGTTCCCTTTTTGCGTTGAGTTTATGTATCGTAACGGAGACAATATAGCAAAAAGCTCTGCTGTAGTTGATGATGTCGTGTGAGAAAGTTTAAACGTCTGTATTCGGTTCCATTCTGGAATCACAAAGGCAGCTGTAGAAGAATTTGGTTGAAAAGAACCGTCTGTATACGCTTGAATATATCCAGGGTAGCGAAAGTATATCTGGTACAGAGCCAGTTGTTGGGCTGCTAGCATAAACATGTCTCGTTTGCGAATAATTCCGTCAACCGAAAGTTCAATTTTTAGGGCGACAAATCGCCATGGAGGGTAGGAAATATCTGAGATGCCAAATTCGTTGTGTGGTAGTAGCTTTTTTTGCACCTGAATCACAGTATTTATGTTCGCCCTGTCTCTCTCAATAAGTGTAATTGCTAGTGGGTGCCTTTTGTGCTGCACTGAAACGCGAAAGTAGTGTCGACAGGTTTCAACCGTCGTCATAATTGTGAATGGAGGATGACGTGCCTCTGCAATTACTAAGGAACTTGAGGTTGCTCGGGGAACACCTAAGCATACTCTAAGGCTCCTAGCTATTAACCGTTGAAGTCGCTCTTCAGATGAACGGGAGATTCCATGCAGAACAGGTGAAGAATCAGCTATTTTTTGCTTTATAAGTGTATTATGCACTTTCAGTAGAGAAGAAACCGACCCTCCCCATGTCGTGCCTGCTACGCGGTGAAGAACATTTATTGTTGAGTTTATTTGTTCTTCGAGTGCTTTAATGTGAGCATTCCAAGAAAGTTGTCTGTCTAGTTTAACCCCCAGAAATTTGTGTTGTTTTACTATGTCTAAACGTTGCCCCTTAAGGCACAGGTGAAAGTCTTTTAGGCATCCTCTGGTAAATGGTAGCACAGCTGTCTTACTGTAAGACAGCTCCATTCCTCTTTCTTTTTTGAATTTGTCCACAATATTTAGGCCTTCCTGCAAAGCTGATTGAACAAGGCTAGCGCATGAGCCAGAGGCCCAAAAACAAACATCATCCGCATATATAGAATAGTGTAGTGCAGGTGGAAGTCTCCGTGGTAAATCCGCCATTACACAATTAAAAAGAAACGGGCTTAAGACACTGCCTTGTGGGACTCCTTGAATAAGATTATGAGAGGAACTTTTTCCTTCGTTATTTGAATAAATATTGATCTGTCATTCAATAAGTTGGATATCCACCGTAGCGTACTTCCAGAGACTCCCAGTTCTAGCAGACCACACAGTATATGAGCATGACTGACTGTGTCGAAGGCTCGCTTAATGTCTAAAAAACCGCTATTGTGACATTTCCCTTAGCTCGTTCATGTTCAACATAGGTGACGATATCCAAAATTGCATCCATGGTGCATCGCCGCCTTCGAAATCCTGTCATGTGATCTGGAAGTACTTCTGTTTGCTCACACCACCATTGCAGCCTAGTGTCAATCATTTTCTCCATGACATTGCAGAGACAGCTCGTCAGACTCACAGGACGAAAAGACTCCAAAACTCCAAGTAACTCCAAAAGTGCCAATCGACCATTAGGTCCCATGTTTTGCAACATACTGTATGTAATGGAATCTGGACCTGCAGCAGTCTTTGCCTTACAAGACGCAAGTGCACATTTTAGATCATAGAGAATTCATAGTCGAATTGCACATGCTGTGACTGAAAACACGCAAATTTTTTTTGTTTTGCCATTTTAACAGAATTTTGAAACTCAGGAAAAGTAAAAATGTCACAGTTTCGCCCTAAGGGCGAAGCAATGAATGCGATAGCAACAGAGCAATGTCATACGAAGTAAGGTGAGCGGCTCTGGTAGCAACAACACGCAGAACTGTTGTCGACGCCATCGGCGTTTTGCCCGCGTTAGCTCAAAATGCGTGCGGCGTTGGTGACTGTTGCTGGAGCCTCTGATATAAATAGGCACTTGGTGCCGCAGCTAAACGTCGGCTCCCTTCCCTCCCCCTCCCCCACGGACTCTCGCGCGTCTGAAGAAGGCGCGTTTGCTCTACATATATGGTCATTGTAAAGGAGAAAAGAGACGCCTACTTCTGCAGCCCTTAAGCGAGCATGGCGCAGAACGCGCGTTTGTTCTCCGCCGTGCGTTCCCTCCCTGTGAAAGCGCGCGTCCCTCGCGCCCTTTCACTCGCACATACAGCGTTCGGCGGCGCGCGGCGACGATTTCATCTCCAAATGACGTCATACGGAACCTCACGGCGACGGCGACGGCGACGGCGACGCCGACGGCAGAAATCTGCTTTTGAGTGTCCATATAATTGCTATCGCAATAATAGAAATGCTTGTTCTAGTTATAATCTTGCAGAATTCTTCAGCAATCTCTAATTCTGAAGTATCCCTGGCTATTGAGAGAGCACGAAATGGTTGTGTTTGAACAACAGGGCCGCTTAATACACGAATAGTCATCCATATTCGAGGAACTGGCGTCAGGGGAGACAACGTATTGCAATATTCACGCCATCTTTTTTTCCCTAATTTTTGTAGTCGTCTTCGCATGACTGAGTGGACTTGCTGCGAATTTCTATACGCTTCTATATTTCCACTGCGGCGGTAAGCTCTTTCTGCTCTTCTTCTTATAGCTCTCAAGTGTTCATAATCACCATCAACTGATGTGTATTCATCAGGAATGGGCACTTGTTTCGTACACAATTTCATTGTTTCTTGTATAACTGATGTGAGTGTCTCTACGTCAGTTTCACGATCTACTCGACTGGAATAAGTGTTGATGAAAAAGCTGCCAATCCCTCCACAGAAGTGTTCACTGAGCTTCATGATCATTCACGGGAATTCATGAGAATTGTCGCGTCTTTATTCTCGATTATTCTGCGCAGTAAGACAATTGAAATTGGAGTCTGATATCTCGGAGCACGGACACGCTAGAATAATTCTTCCGACTGATACTGTGTAGAAACTCGACTGTCTTTAAGTTTTCAATACAAACATACCCACTTACTGTAGTCAACAAAAAATAATTGTTCAATTTTAGTTAATTAGGCTGCTCACAGCGATAATTATCATCTCACTTTGTGCTCCCTTAGCCACATAACTCATTTGCACAGGTGGTCTTCGCATGCCTCCCAGTGCCCAACTTTAAGAAAACCATAAAGCTTAGTTTTTAACACCCTGTATTATCAGGCGCAGCCGCCAAGCACATGGCTGTATTGGGTAACGTCCTTTTCCTATAAGCTCGGAGAAACCGATACCTGGCTTCGCTACAGGTCTTCCTCTTTCTGGGCTTTTACGTGTCAAAACCAGTTCTGATTATCAGGCACGCCGTAGTGTAAGGCTCCGGATTAATTTTGACCACCTGGGGTTCTTTAACCTGCACTACAACGCAAGAACACGGGCGTTTTTGCATTTCGCCTCCATCGAAATGCGGCCGCCGCGGCCGGTATTTGATCCCCCGATCTCGCGCTCAACGCCTGAGCTGACTGAGCCACCACGGAGGGCTACAGGTGTTGCTTTAGCCGTATAAAACGCGGGTTTATCGTGAGGAAAAACGGTAAATTTCGGTAAATAAGAAAGGCTACTATCATCATCATCATTGACAGAAGCTAACCCCCCCCCCTCAGAAAAAACCTGGATCCGCCCCTGTCTGTGGAGATCCTGAGACGGAAGCCGTATGGTTACCCATACAATTTACACATTTAGGCTGTCGTACAGACTTGCATTCAGTGTGCTCATGGTTCTCGGAGCAGATTTTACATCGACGTGATCCGCGACAGTTTTTTGCCAGGTGTCCATACCTCTGACAATTATAACACCTCAACGCAGGACCAAGGTACTCTTCCACCGTGTGGCTGGTGAACCCCAAGTGGATTCTCTGAGCATAGGCTTGTCATCTCTGAAGTGAAGGATTACACTTTATAAAGAGCGGGATTTAACTGTACCATCCTCCAAACGATAGTATCTTGCTTGGCGGCGGACTGATATTACTCCAAAATCTTTCAAAAACTCGAGCAGTTGTCCTTCAGTGTATTGAAGTGGCACGTGATGAATCTTCCCGACATTTCGTGTGTACGAAGCCGGTATGTAGGGCTTAACTTGTAGTCCTGCTACTTCCTGTAGTAAAAGCAGGTTTTTCGCCGATGCCACTGAGGCAACAGACACTCAGAAACTGCCGTCTCCGTTTACTCGGAACGACTGCACTTTTTCCTTTGCCGCCGACACAATTTCTGAGGAAACACGATTTGGATTCACTTGCCAAAAAGTGTGTCCTTCTTCTGACGGTCGGAATACCACTGGGATTCCTTCACTTCTTTTCTTTTTGTAGGTCACAGATGTGAAAGGTGCTTCATCACACTCAGTGTATTCATAATCGCTTAAGACATAGTTTGAAGTATTGTCGTTATCTTTATTGTGAGTTTCCTCAAGACGAGGTCTCTTGCTCTCATCTTCGCTGGGTTCCACCATGGTCACCGGAGGCGCGCCATCAGCACCTTGATGTTCAAGGACTAGCCGTGCTGGCCTGATGATATCATTCGCATGATTCACGTTGGCAGAATCTTGTACGCGCTCCTGCGTTGCACTCATGTGCCTCAAAACACGCTGGCGGTCATAGGGCTCGTGCCGGCGTTCTCGGCTGCCTACCGCCGTAGCGGTTGGAGACACTCCGACGGAGAAGGTAGTGAAGGCTTCGTACCTGGTTCCAATGGGCTCGTAGGTCGCTACACTTCTTCTCACTCAATTTCTGAGTAATGAAGTCCAGGCACAATGTAAACAAATAGTAAAACTGAAAGTAAAAGGCGAACAGCAAATAACAGGGCCAGCGCCTCGGAGAACTTCTCATCTGATGATTTGATGATGATGATTTGATTCTCATCATTTGATGAGAGCAATCTCATCAGATTTTACCACGCCTTCCTCATGAGTCACGTAAATTACTTAGCCTCGGCGCTAAAGTAGACCAAGAGAGACGCGGCCAAGATAGAGACACTAATACGCAAGAGCATCAGAAGGGTGCTAGGTCTTCCGATCACTACAAGCACAGAGCGGCTCAATCGACTAGGGGCCCACAACTCGCTAGCAGAAATCGTCGAAGCACAGACCAAGGCCCCCGCAGGGGCGTCAGCGTAAGCAGGCGTTTGGTGTGTTGCGACACCACGGACCCGAGCACATGAGGGTTGGACCCTCCCGCGTCTAACCGTGCGCGGCTTAGCCGTGTCCGGGGAAAGGGGGATCCTGGGGGTTGAGGCAATGCCGGGTGTTTGGACCTTTCTGGCCCCTCGGCGGAGGCAACACACCTCTTTGGCCTCTGCTTTACGTAGACGGCACCCCCGGACTGACCCACCCGGGGGAAATCGGTAGTCGCCTTTTCCTGTCCCCCTCCCAAATCTTCGTCTTTCTCTCTCGCTTTAAATCTTTCCTGTCTTCTTTTCTCTTCTTCTTACTTCCGACTTTCTGGGCGGCAAGGGTTAACCGTGTGTAATGTATCCAGTCTTGGGTATGTACATTAGGTTATAGTGGCGGTGCATAGCTGGCGTCTGCAGGTTTCTCGTAACCTGTAGCGTCCCCTTGTTGGGCTCGGTGGTGGGTGGCTACCACCGCCGCCGAATTTTGAAACCATATTATGGCAGAAGCGTTCCCCCGACTTTCAGATCGGCCTCCGAAAAGAGGTCGCACCGATGCAATCTTCCAATTTACCCTTCGAACTGACCTAGACACCTTCCCAAAGTACCATGTCCTTCATAGTGAAGGCAACACAAGCGTAAGAAAACTCTCACCCTTCCTTGTATCGAAATGCCTCGTAAACACGATTGGACCTGACTACAAAGCCACAAAGATGGCTAGCGGAGACCTCCTCCTCGAACTGAAAAAAAAAGAACAAGTTGAAAAGCTAGCCCAACTCACAAGTATCGGTGACATTAATGTAACAATCTCCCCACATCGCTCCTAAATACAAGCAGAGGGGTATATCAGAAG